>NC_066620.1:185304721-185538845 GCF_025201925.1 Gopherus flavomarginatus
AATAAACTATTGCAAATTCAAAAAAATTTCCTAAGTATACGTCTTGCATGTTGGGCCTGATTTTAATAAATCTGGGCCTGATCTTAAGTCCAAAACCTACCAAACCTCAGAGATTTAATTAGAAATTCTCAAGTAATCCATATGATTACACAATCAACAGGTCAGGCAACAAGAGCACTGCTCCATGATACCCAGAAGATTTAGAATCTCCCTGCATGGCATCTTTGTAGCTTACCTCCGTGTGTGGTGAATATGCATCAATTCTGCTCCTTTAGGGCATTCTATGTCTATAAAATGTGGGGTGAAGAATTTGTCCCTCCATAACATTTTGATAAATTCAGAATGCTGGAGAAGGAGAACACTACAGGGCCAAGAGTAAAGGTGGCATATTTTTCTTTGTGGCACACCCAGATTTAAAAACAGAAACAAAAATACAATAAAAATACTGTTAAACGCCATGAAAATATCCTGAATTTTAAATGGCCAATACCATTTTCTTATGGAAATACAATGATATTATTTACAGTGTGTTTTGATCAATAAAAATCATTCTGACCCATAATGTTGTGCCAAACATGTCAATACAACTAGTGCAATGGCCACTGACAAAAAGGATCTCCAGCCCTAATGACTTAATATAATTTCCCATAAGATGAGGCATAGATTAATTCTGTCACTGGTTTTCTAACCAAGGTGCATATCTGTCTGCAACAAGAAAGCTGCACTTCAACTGGTAATACATATAGCTCACTAGAATTAGTCAATTCTGAGAATTTCACTTTAGATGTGATTTATAAAGAGCAGAAGCTGAACTTCATGGGTCATAGAAACATTCTAGAAAAGGCAATTATTAGAGCTAATTAACAATTCAGACATGTGGGACTATGGAAAAAACACTTAAAGATAATTATTTATCTACCTAAATTGATATCAGACACAACAGGAATATCAGAAAGACAGACAAATGTTGTGATTCTGGTAACATGTACTCTGCTAGCCGATAAAATAGTAGAAGGGTCTTAGTCACATTTCCATTTCTAGTCTGGTTAAACCACCACAAGGGTTCAAGCATGCACTCATTTTCAAGAATTGACAAAAATAAGATATGTGGGGATACTGCCTTTGGCTGCTAATGAGAAAACCCAACAATTTGTTGAAGAGAGTACAAAGCAATAACTGCAGACTGGTACTCTCAGTTTGCTTGAGAGCCCTTGATTGATAAATATAATTTAAGATATTGTAACCCATCTGCCCATCATATTGATGCATAAAAGGCAGGGTCCTCACTTTCTGTGGCTTTTTTAAAAACTTAAATAACTCTAGCTCCAGCCTCCACCAAGTAATCTGGAAACATATAAATATCATAGAATTATAGAAGTGTAGGACTGGAAGGGACTTTGAGAGGTCTTCTAGTCCAGTCCCCTGCACTCAAGGCAGGACTAAGTATTACCTAGACCATCCATGACAAGTGTTTGTCTAACCTGCTCTTGAAATCATCCAATGATGGAGATTCCACAACCTCCCTTGCCAATTTATTTCAGTGCTTAACTATCTTGACAGTTAGAAATTTTTTTCCTAATGTCCAACCTAAACCTCCATTGCTACAATTTAAACCCGTTGCTGCTTCTCCTATCCTCAGAGATTAACGAGAACCATTTTTCTCCCCTCACCTTGTAACAACCTTTTATGTATTTGAAAATTGTTATGTCCCCCACTTCAGTCTTCTCTTCTCCAGACTAAACAAACCCAATCTTTTCAGTCTTTCCTCACAGGTCACGTTTTCAAGACCTTTAATCATTTTTGTTGCTCTCCTCTGGACTTTCTCTGATTTTTCTGCATCTTTCCTGAAATGTGATGCCCAGAACTGGACACAAAAGTCCAATTAAAGGCTTAAAGAGTAGAATGGAAGAATTACTTCTTGTGTCTTGCTTACAACACTCTTGCTATCCCAGGTGTTTGTATTTTTTGCAACAATGTTACACTGTCAACTCATATTTAGCTTGTGATCCATTATGACCCCCAGATCCCTTTCCGCAGTACTCCTTCCTAGGAAGCCATTTCCCATTTTGTATGTGTGCAACTGATTGTTCCTTCCTAATTGGCGTATTTTACATTTGTCCTTCTTGAATTTCATCCTGTTTACTTCACACTATTTCTCCAGTTTGTCCAGATCATTTTGAATTTTAATCCTATCCTCCAAAGAACTTGCAACCCCTTCCATCTTGGTGTCATCTGCAAACTTTATAAGTATACTCTCTATCTCATTATCTAAATTATTGATGAAGATATTGACAGAACTGGACTCAGGACTGATCCCTGCGGGACCCCATTCGATATGCACTTCCAGATTGACTGTGAACCACTGATAACTACTCTCTGGGAACAGGTTTCAGAGTGGAGCCATGTTAGTCTGTATCAGCATGGATGGGTCACTAAAAAAACTAATTTCCCCATGCTAATTTCCCACCACTGTTACTCACACCTCGTCAACTGTTTGAAATAGGCCACCGTGATTACATTGGTCTCAGTACCACTACAAAAGTTATTTTTCCTTCAGTTGAGAATAGTCCACTTCCACTTTAATTGAATTGTCTCATTAGCACCAACCCCCCCACTTGGTAAGGCAACTCCCATCTTTTCATGTATTGTGTATAAATACCTGCCTACTGTATTTTCCACTCCGTGCATCTGATGATGTGGGTCTTAGCCCACGAAAGCTTATGCCCAAACAAATTTGTTAGTTTTAAGGTGACACAAGTACTCCTCGTTGTTTTCTCTGGGAACAGTTTTCCAGCCAGTTATGCACCCACCTTATAGTATTCCATCTATGTTGTATTTCCCTAGTTTATGAGAAGATCATGTGAGACATTATCAAAAGCCTTTCTAAAGTCAAGATATACCATGTTTACCGCTTCCCCCCATCCACAAGGCTTGTTACCTTGTCAAAGAAAGATATTAGGTTGTCCTTGACAAATCTGTTCTGTTACTTATCACCTTGTTTGTTTACCGTGTATTTGCAATTCAAACTTGATTTACCATCTGAGGTTGTTTTTTCCAAAGTTATTTTCCCTTGATTGATTTTACTTCCCTAATTGCAAGACTGATCTTTTGTAATTCCCTGGGCTGTTTTGTTTTTTTTTGGGCTTTTTTTACTGCGCTTTTTATAGATGGGCACTATATGTGCCTTTTTCCGGTTCTCTGGAATCTCTCCCGTCTTCCGTGAGTTTTCGAAGATCATCATTAATGGCTCAGATATCTCCCCTTCATCCCGTGAGCCCTTATTTTGTCTGTGGAGTTCATTTTTCAGGCCCCTGTTTTGACTTGAAAACATCCGTTTCTCCACTCAGCACTGTTAGTGGGTGTGATGCTTTCTCAAGGCACCCAGGGTTGTGGGTCACTTATTCTCCCTGCCCCCGCCACCTCCAGCATGAGGGAATCTATTTTGTGGTAGCTGCGTGTCAGCTCTTGTACACCACCAGCCTTTCAGCTGCTCACTCTCTTCAGGACTCTCCCAGTCCTATTTTGCTTTGGAGGTTTATGTTTGGTGCACCTCAGTCCCTGAACCCCATTTGAAGAGTATTCTCCTTAGCATACGGCCGACCTATCACTGGACACCCACAGGAACTCCCAGTTAAGCTGCCTCCAAAGGAGACAGTATACACACAGCTGAAAGGTTACAATTCAGGTTTTAGGTCCTTTTTATCTACACAGCATTGTAATCTATTTATAGTGAAAACAAATATAAATTTATTAACCAAGAGCAGAGATTCACAGATTCAAGTGATTATTGAGTATGAATAATGGAAACAGAAAGGTTTACAAATAAAACAAAAGCAGAGCCAGTGCTAGGTATAAGCAAACTAAGCAATTGCTTAGGGCCCCAAGCAGCTCAAGAGGGGCCCCTATTTGCTTTCTTAATATGTGTTGTGAGGCAGGGAGGAATATTCCTGCTTACGGCCACCTATAACATGCTTTCTAGAGACTAAGACTCAACTTAATAAGCTACAACCCTTATCTAACGAGTTTCTCACCCCCCCCCCAAGTCTTTTTTGCAATGCATTTCTGTTGTTTGTTTCCCGGTGTGCTGGCACCATGCTGAGTTCACATCCCTCTGTCAACCTGTTTTTCTCATTGACTTTACATGCAAATGTAGCTCCCATTATTTTTGGCTCACAGTGCTTAATTTACATATGATAGATGACCTTCCCTCCAGTCTGGAAGAAAACCTGTTTTTTTCCCTTTGGTTACAGACTTTAAAGCTTAATGTTAGTAGGTGTACATAATTCCTCATACAGTGTTAATATACACAGTTCAGAATGACATTAATGACCAGTGTGTCACAAGCTTTCATTTGATACTTCATATAACGTTCTTTATGGATAAGTACTATGACAGCAATATGTTAGGTGTCACGTATTTGTCAGGCATGATAGGAGTTGACAGAACAGTGAACCTTTTTCAAGTTGGCATTGAGGGGTTCTTAAGATCACAGTGGGCCAAACTGATGCTTTACTCTCTCCTTTTGGCTGTGATTGGTAGCTATCACATAGATGCTTCCGATGGTCTGGAACTGCTACTCCGCTCTGTCCATAGACTGTGGCTCTCAGCTAGGACCAGATCTCTTTCTCTGCTCTTCTGTAGACTGTAGCTCCAATCTGGGGCCTGGATCTACTGCATTTTTGGCTTAGCTCTTTTAGAATCAGTGATATAAGGGACCCTACCATCCAGTGTGATGCCTCAAAAGCAAGCCAGAAACACACACTCTCTCTCCATTGACCTTGATGTTGTCCAGGGCCTCACACTCAACTTTGGCAAACATCAGTCTTAATCCTGATGACTCTGTGCCCAGTCACTGTTCAGGCCTTACTCAGGTGGTTTCCCAAAAGGCAGTCTCCAAAATAGCAAAGTATAAAATTAAGCCAAATTATAAGACAGTGTCCCCAAATTATCCACAATTAATATGTAAATGAGGTTCTGCCTCACTCAGTTGACTCCCTTTGCTCTCCAGCAGACGTCATCAAAGAACACAGTTGATATTGTGAAGGGGCAAGGCCAGATGGCTACAGTAAAGTACTGAGGAACAGGTATCAGGTATGTAGCCCCAGGCTAAACAAATCCCTAGTACCGTGGTAACCAAGTGGCAGTTGCTCCAGGTTAATCCAGGCACCTGGGGCCAATTAAGATCTTTCTAGAAGGCAGTGGAGATAGATACATTGATTAGAACACCTGCAGCCAATCAAGGCAGGCCAGGGTCGGCTCCAGCAATTTTTCTGCCCCAAGCACGGCGGCACGCCACGGGGAGCGCTCTGCTGCTCACTGGTCCCGCGGCTCCGGTGGATCTCCCGCAGGCTTCCCTGGTCCCACAGCTCTGGTGGAGCATCCGCAGGTATGCCTGCGGGAGGTCCACCAGAGCCGCGAGACCACTGGACCCTCCACAGGGATGCCTGTGGGAGGTCCACCGGAGCCGCCTGCCGCCCTCCTAGCGACCAGCAGAGCACCCCCCACGGCATGCCACTCCAAGCACGCGCTTGGCACGCTGTAGCCTGGAGCCGGCCCTGAGGCAGGCTAATCAGGGCACCTGGGTTTAAAAAGGAGCTCACTCCAGTCAGGTGGGAGGGAGCCAGAGGAGAGGAAGCGCGTGTGAGGAGCTGGGAGCAAGAGGCGCAAGGAACTGAGACTGAGAGGGTGTGCTACTGGAGGATTGAGGAATTATCAGACAATCAAGCATTATCAGACACCAGGAGGAAGGTCCTGTGGTAAGGATAAAGAAGGTGTTTGGAGGAGGCCATGGGGACATAGCCCGGGGAGTTGTAGCTGTCATGCAGCTGTTACAGGAGGCACTATAGACACCTGCAATCCACAGGGCCCTGGGCTGGAACCCAGGGTAGAGGGCGGGCCCGGGTACCCCCCAAACCTCCCAACTCCTGATCAGACACAGGAGGCGTTAACCCAGACTGTGGGTTCCACCAGAGGGGAAGATCACTGAGGTGAGCAAATCCGCCAATAAGCAAAGGACCCACGAAGGTAGAGGAGGAACTTTGTCACAATATGTAAATTAGGTGCTGCCTCACTTCTCTCATAGGCTTCAGGCCATAGGGCTTACAATAGGATCAGATCAGACCAGTTGTCTAGTTAGTTGAGTGGACTCATCAGTTCTCCTCCAGGTTTTCTTTTTCTGACATATTTAAGTTTTTTTCTTATTTGTTTTTATGTCTTTGACTATTTACTTACCATTTAACCATATTTTCTTTCCTTTAGTACTTACTCCCTTTTTGTTCAGGGGTGTGAATGCTTCTGTTATTTTGGTAGAATATACTTAAGTAGTATCCATACAAAGAGTCAAAATTTTTAATTTTCAGCATATTGTTTTTGACTAGCTGGCCAAAGAAGAAGTAATTTAAAGTAGCAAGAAATTGCTTCTCTGAAGTTTGGCCTATTGCACCATTTGACCAGCTTATAGCTGAAGGTCTTCCATTATAACTATTTTGTTAAACAGAATTGCCTCTGATCTCTCTGAACATTTTGCACTCAATATCCTTTTCCTCCTCAAGAAGCCAGCAGTATAAGCCTATTAGCATAGTGCCTTGGCATTTGTATCATACAGGTTCTACTGCACAGTCCTCTCCACTATGAGAGGGCAGCTCGCCCACCTCTATGATCTCATCTGTTCTTCCTGAATATCAGCTATTACAGTAACCCATTGATTTTTGCCATTCCATAATGTACCCACTAAAGCCTATTAAGTCAATGGCCCCTTCCTTTATTTTTAAGCGTCTTGCTTTTTTTTTTGTTTTTTGAATTGTTAGTCTTTAGTGTGTTTTGCGATGAACTCATTTTTGTGTAATCCCTTCGTTTGACACTGTTCTTTTTCCAGAATTTACCTCTGTGACCTCAACCTGTCCCTTCACCAGTTTAGCAGCAATTTCTGTTCTTTACTTTTAGGCTTGAACCTGGCCCAGCTTAGTAATAACTGAAAATTATTAACATTTGATAGCTGATCAGTGACCTGTTTGAAACAATTGTGACGTCTGTCCAATTCCTAGTGGACAGTCCACATCTCCAAACCACTGCCATAGTTGAAACTAATTAATCGGAATCTTTTTCTCAGTTTTAGTAGAGGCTAAAGATTAAATGGACCTGTAAAATAAATTATTCTCCCACTCCTAGAAGTGGTCCACTCAGGTCAGAGTTGAAGCATGTTGGAGAGACAGAGAGGAGAAGCATGAATAATTTTTCTGCTCTTGCTGTACCTTTTCTGTGGACTTCAGTCTCCAGGGCTTTTTATCCTTCAGCTTTCATGGTTGCTAAAATGAATTTAAGAAAAATAACCTATAAAATCTCTGCAAAATTGATTGCTTCAACCTCACCTTTTTAAGTCAATAATGATTAATATGTTACCTGAATGTTAATATGGTGACCAGTTAGGGGAAAATTCTATTATATTGGTTGTGGGCAACATCTTAAGAAAACATGACAAAGGAAATTGGGATCATATACTTCACTGTGATTCTCAGATATATTTAGATAGAAGCCAAGCACTATGAATATCATATGGTGAGTCCCCCAGGCTTCCTGGCAACCTGCATGCAACTAAGAAGGAGGCAACAGCTTGCCTCAAGTATCCTTGGTAAAGATGACATAGTTAGATAAACCCAACAGGGAGTACAGCACATGGAGGAAGCAGTCTGGAAAGAGGCAACCATTCCCTGTGGGATTGGCTCCATATTGTCACATGAAGGATTCAAAACACTTTTAACCAGGGAAGCTGAATTTATTACTTAATGAGCAGAGACCCTAAAAAAGATTATTGATGACTGCAGGATAAACACAGCCACTTAATTGGGTGTTATTGAATGCCAACAGGAAATGGAAAAAAAAAATCTGTCCTGCAAACAGCACTTTCTACCAGGTAGAATACAACTGGGATGAAGAGAAAACACAGAAAGCAGCTGTGGAGAACAGATGAGGTATTAGTAATGGTGGAGAGAAGAGAGGAATCTAAATCCAAAGGGCATTGCTCAGAATGCTCTGAGTATAAAAACCATGACAGGGTAACAGTGAAACAAGTCAAGTTAGCAGAACAGTAGCAGAGTGATAGAGGCAACACAAAATGACACTATGACATTATTAGGAAGCTCAGCAACATACACATTGTTCATCACAATGTCATCAGGACAGATGGTAGCAATTGCCAAAAAGAAGATACAGCCTGAATGGAAAGCTACAAGGGCCTACAGAAGAAATAATATTGTGAAAGACTATGGGAAACAAATGATTTTTCCAGATGTAAACCAGTAACCTTGCTTCCACCATCTGATTATGTATTATGATTTATTTATATGGCACCATTATCTATATTAATGAATCTTTACAGAGAAATAAAATATTGTTTCCTACTTCAAAGAACTTATAGAAAATTGATAAGGGAAGCAAAGGGGAAAATCTATATGGCCAGTAGCGGTAAGGACAATAAAAAGTACTGACTACAAATATATTAGTATAAAAAAGAATCTTGACAGTGTTATTGGTCCATTACTAGGTGGAAATGATAGAATTTCTAGTAATAATACAGAAAAGGCAAAAATGTTTAATCAATATTTCTGTTCTGTATTTGGTGGGGAAAAGATGACATAGTTTCTTCATATGGTGATGACAACACTCTTTCCATTCCACTAGTATCTCAGGAGGACATTAAACAGCAGCTACTCAAGTCAAACATTTTTAAATCAGCAGATCCAGATAACTTGCATCCAATGGTTTTAAAAGAGCTAGTTTAGGAGCTCGCTGGGCCATTAATATTGATTTCAATAATCCTTGGAGCTCTAAGGAGGTTCCAGAAGATCGGAAGAAAGCTAATGTTGTGCCAGTTTTGAAAAAGGGTAAATGGGATGATCCAGGTAATTATGGGCCTGACACCCTGGCTAGATAATGAAGTGTTTGATACAGGACTCAATTAATAAAGAATTAAAGAAGTGTAATGTAATTAATGCAAATCAACATGGATTTATGGAAAACAGATCCTATCAAACTAACTTGATATCTTTTGTTGAAGAGATTACAGGTTTGGTTGATAAAGGGTAACAGTATTGACTTAACACACTAAGACCTGATACCACATAAAAGGGGGAAGGGACAGCTCAGTGGTTTGAGCATTGGCCTGTTAAACTTGGGGTTATGAGTTCAATCCTTGAGGAGGCCACTTAGGAATCACAGGCAAAATCAGTACTTGGTCTTGCTAGTGAAGGCAGGGGGCTGGACTCAATGACCCTTTCCCCTCCAGTTCTAAGAAATGGGTATATCTTTATTATTATTTATAGTTTGATTAAAAAACTAAAATGATATAAAATTAACATTGCACACATTAAAGGATTAAAAGCTGGCTAACTGATACATATCAAATATAATTGTAAAGGGAGAATTTTCCTCAAGCTGGTATGTTTTCAGTGGGGTCCCAGAGGTGTAGGATCTTGGTCTTACATTATTTAACATTTTTATCAATGACCTGATAGAAAACATAAAATCACCACAGATAAAATTTGTAGATAACACAAAAACTGGGAGAGTGGTAAATAATGAAGAGGACAAGTGACTGACTCAGAGCAATCGAGATTGTCTGATAAGCTTGACACAAGCTAACAATATGTGTTTTAATGAATGTCAACGTGTACACGTAGGAACAAAGAATGTAGGCCATACTTACAGAATGGGGGACTATAACCTAGGAAGCAGTGACTCTGAAAAAGATTTGGGGGTTGTGGTGAATAATCAGCAGAACATGAACTTCCAATCTGAGGCTGTGCTCAAAAGAGCTAATGAGATCCTCGGAAGCGTAAACAGGGGAATCTCAAGTAGAGATTCTATATTTGGCACAAGTGTGACTTCTGCTAGAATACTGTGTCCCAGTCAAGAAGGATGTTGATAAATTGGAGAGGGTTCAGAGAAGAGCCATGGAAATGATTAAAGAATTAGAAAACATGCCTTGTAGGGTTAGACTCAAGGAGCTCAATCTATTTAGCTCAACAAAGAAAAGCTTAAGGGATGACTTGATTACAGTCTGTAAGTATCTACATGGGGAACAATATTTAATAATGGCTCTTCAGTCTAACAGAGAAGAGCATATCATGATCCAATGGCTGGAAGCTGAAAATAAACACGTTCAGACTGCAAATAAGGAATCAATTTTTGACAATGAGCATAATTAACCATTGAAATAATTTACCAAGGACTGTGGTGAATTCTCCATCACTGACAATGTTTAAATCAAGACTGGGTGTTTTCTAAAAGATGTGCTCTAGAAATTATTTTGGGGAAGCTCTATGGGCTGTGTTATACAGGAGGTCAGACTAGATCGGCGTTTCTCAACCCATGGCCCAATTAACACACAGCTGCAGTCCAGCTGTGTGCTAAAGGCCACCAGGCCCACTGTGGGGTCGCGGGTTTGGGGCTGCCAGCCAGCCCACCGGGGTCAGAGGCTGCCGCCTGGCCCCACCAAGTCAGGCATCCAGGTTCGGGGGCTGACAGCAAGAGTCCCTTCCACTCGACTCCCTGCCCAGAGCTCCACCCCTGGCCCTCTGTGGAGGGGTCTCTGGACAGGAGGCACTGGGCATAAGGGTTGGGGGAAGTGCTGTGGTTCTCAACCTGCAGCCCAGGTAAACACTGTGGTCTGCATATGCGGCCAACAATGATAAATAGATTGAGAACCACTGGATTAGATGATGACAATTGCCCCTTCTGGCCTTGGAATCTATGAATAATCTAAATTAGACATAACAGTAAATAATTACAATACCACCACAAATATGTGTGGGGAGATAAAATGGGAAAGACAAAAGTATAAACATCAGAAGATTATGACATATTATTACTGCTATGTATGTGTGTCATTATTTTTAAATTAATATATTAAAATTAGTATGCATAGTGACGAAGAAGGCAGCTTTCTAGGTGAAGACTCAGAAGGTGAGAGAAGAAACCATGGTGGCAACAGTGGGAAATAGAAACAGGAGGACAAATTGCAAAATAGTATAGCAACTATAATTGAGGTAACCTGTTAATATGGCAGCAGACGTGGCAGAGGCAGAAAAAGCTGAAGCAGTCAGTCAGTAACGGTGAGCAGCAGAAAAATATTAAGCCGTTCAATGATGTTGTGAGTCAATCAGGAGCGGTGAAAGTAGCCCTCTTGTGCCTATGTTGAGGTTGCTAGCAGACTAGCAGTTACAGTGATTTTGAAGGCACAACGATCTTTTATATGGCATTCCTAGAATCCATATAGTTGGGAGAAGGGGTGGAAGTCAATTGAGCTACACTGATTAACATCAGCTGAAACTCAGGTCTCCTCATGCTAAGAAGGCAGCACATTTAATTCCTGTTGTGCCCTATGTTACTCATCATCATCTTCTCTGGCAAAGTTGACATGCAAACCTCATCACTGGAAGGAAACTGGGTGCAACAAGGTTGAAAGAGGGAAAATATGCGCTAGTCAGCAATTGGAACCGCAAAGGATATAACAGACTGGCTTGTGGCTAGGAAAGGCTAAGAAGCTTGCATTACATCTGTAGAAGTACATTTTTTTTCTCTCTTCATATTTTTTCACAAAGGCACATTCTGTATTTGATTCAGGAGGGAGTTACAAAAAATGGAGAGTGACAATAACTAAAAACTAAGAGAGGTAATATGTGCCACCAGGCACAGGTGTTCAGTTCTGGGCATATGTTGGGTATTTGCCTGACCCTGCGCAGCTGTTATATACCTCCTGATCCTCCAGATAAGAACCCCTTGCCTGGATCAGCTTCCAAATGCTATAGTGTTCCCAATTCCTCCTGATCATAAGAGTCTCAAGGCCAACCCAATTCCAGCTGTTATAACCTTCTGTATCTTTCCCTATCCAAACATTCTCCTCAGATGCCATAACCTGCTTGACCTACTCCAGCTGTTGGAATCCTCCTAACCTCACATTATAAAAGCTCTTTGATTTACCCCCTTCCCAGCTGCTCTAACCCTTACCAATAAAGGCCTGCAGTCCAGTTCCCTCTTGTCTCCTTGCAATGCCCTAGAGAACAGGAACAAATATATTGTTATATCCCAGCTCAATTGTCCCCAATAGGTAAACATCTCATGCCACAGACAAACCTTGTTGCTCCATTTATTTTGCTGTGTCAACAATCTGACTCCATTTTGATACGATTACAGCATACTTTCATGTATCTTGCAGGAATATTAAGTATTCTGCTTCAAGATAATAATTGATGTCCCTTTTATATTGTATATTGGATAAAGGTGGCTCTATAACATAGGCCTGAATTCTCAGTTACACCAAGGCTCCTTTTCCCTGCTTTGGCAATATAATTTACAACTACTTTAATGCCACTTTACATTGTCAGAGTTGTGTAAAGTGGCATTACTATAAATTAGAATCAAGCCCACAAAGTTTAGTGTTCAGATCCAGAATCTTGGTTTGGCTACAGTTGGTCAAATAGTAAAAAAAAAAAATCCCAGCAACTGATTTTCAAATAAAAGTGCTGAATCCAGATTGCTTTCATTTTTGGAAACATTATTACTCATTATTCAAAAGTATTCAGATTCCTTGGATTTCATAAAAATGTTCACAAAACCTGTAAGTTTCACAGATTTTTGCTTGTATCATTATTTGTCTGTAATTTTTCACAAAAGTCTATTATTCATCACATTATTTTAAAAATGTTCAGTTATCCAGTCAGAGAGCAGGAAAAAATACCTTAGGTGACAAATTTCATAACACAACAGTAAATATCAACTATAAAGAGCAAACGGCCTGCAAACATCTAGTGAATACTTATGCCAACAATTACATTTGCAGGAATCAGAAATGGTTCATAAATGATTAACTATTGCAAAGACCTCATCCTTTCAAGTAATTCCCTGTGGGTAGACACCCTGTTTTCCCAAAGTTCTAGGTTTGGTGCATTTCTAATTTTTGGAGGATCATTTTTTTGAGAAATGGTGGAAACACATCAAAAAACAATTCACCACATAAGTGGCACTGTTGCAATCATTTTTTTTTAAAGTGCAGTAATGCTAAAGCTCTTGCACAGTAATCAGCAAGTTCAAAACTCCCTCCAAGTTATAGAGGCCAACATGAAGTTACACTTTCTGCTAAAGAGAATACATTAATCCAGCAATTATCCTGTCCGTTAGGTCTATGATCTCAACTCCATAAAAAAACAGATTTGGGTGTGCCCCAGAAGGTTAAGCAGTTTAAGCACCCAGTGTTTCAGAAATTACTCACAACCTCGCATGTCTACAATATTGGGATGGAAATCTCAGGACATGAAAGTTTCATCAGTGTTTCATTGCTTCCACTACTACTTGGACATCAGAATCAGGAAGGATAGGAGGGCCTGTGAAACTGGAAAACAAAAATGGTAACTAAACTTTCTCAAGCCTCTGATAAAGTTTAGGTTCTGTTCAAGTTTGTTGCACAGTTGGAAGTGGTTCTCATTCTATCCTATTGGGTTTATAGTAAACCATACTGAAAATAGTTTCAGATATCACAAAAGTTATATTTACTGCACAGCTAGAGCGAAAGAGGCTACAGGATGTAGAGATATCTGTCTGCCATTTTAGAGAGAAAAAGAACTGGGAAAGCCAAGGAATAAATATTTTTCTGTCAGCATTAATAACCTCTTGCTACCACACACTTTTCAGCTGTGATGAACTTAAGACACAACACCATCATGTATTACTCACTAATAAACAATAAATGAAAGTGCTAAGCATTAAATGTTTTTGAAAACCAGATGTAATTACATTTCAGCAACAAAAACCCCTCGCCCCCTGAGCAATCCCACGAAAATAAAAAATTCAGTACTTCTCATAAGAACAGAGCAGATAGCAAAGCATAGGGAATGGGGGCTACTGCACCATTTCAGCCTTTGTGAAAATCACAGCTGGTAGGTCAAATGTTTGCAACACCAGCAGATTCCTGTAAGCAGCAGCAATCCTCAGGATTAAAGATGATAATACTGGCTAAGCATCTGTACTTTTGTCAAAGTGACTTCTTTTTAATAACACTGAGTTCCATTATTAAGCACTTACTGGGAACTGTTGGTCACAGTAGATATCATTCACCGCTAACAAGCAGGTGAAAATTTTATGTATTTTGCAGTTAAACATAAGAGAATCTGAGGGGAAGCTCAGTTTGTGAAGTCAGAGTGTGTGTAGTGGCAATAAGGGAAAAATGGTTTTATGAATGAAGCACAGGAATAGGAGCCAAAATAATTTAGTTCTGTCCCCATCTCTTTCCTAGGTTTCTTGTGTGACCTGGAGCAAACCACTTTCCTCACTCTGTGCCTCAGTTTCGCAGCTGTAAAATGGTGGTAATAATAATTCCCTACTGCACAGGAGTTTTATGAGGTTTGATTCATTAATGTTTGCAAAGACTTTAATATGACCTGTTCCATTTGAATATAACTGCAAAGTATTATGTATTTTATTATCAGAATAAGACTTTGTTTCTGTGGAATCATGCCCATCATTAATTTTGAACTCAGTTCCTGTTTTTGAAAGAACAATGAGACCTTCTTTCCCAGCTAAAATTCCAAGTCTTTTGATTCCTTCCCACCTCCTTTCTCTTCTCTTCTCCACAAGGGCAGTCAAGTTCATCTGAGCCCCTAGATGTCAGAAAGTCAAGTTGATTTGATAGGCCCCCAGGCGTGGCCTGAGGCACTCTCAGTTCATTCACAATTTCCATTAACATTAATGAAAGTAATGCACATGTACTGAAAGAAGAAAGATTCCTTTGTTTCTTCATTAAAAAAATCCTATATTTACAAAATTAATTTAATCATGCCTGGCAGACAAATTAGAAACTCCCAGTCCATTATCTGCCCTGCAGGTAGAAGCAACTGTGCTCTAATTTTTCATATAAGAATTATAATTCATTAGGAAATCTATTATTTCTACTACACCAAAATATATTTTAAACAGTACAGTAATGATAGAGGTGCCCTCAGACACCCTCATCAGTGCCACTGGAATGTTTCCAAGGCAACAGAAGGATGCAGGCTCTGGCATCTTTTGGGAGGGTTTAAGCTAACAAGGATAAGTAGTTCAGTACAAGACAGAGGGATGTGTTTGGTTTTATCTCAAGAGGGACAGTGGATTGTTTTGGTGATCTTTAACTCAGAGAGAAACTTTGGAAGGAAGAGTTGAGTTCTAGTATCTATAAATCTTTGTGAATGTACCAACATAGAAGACTCTTCTGAAATCAAAAAGAAGGAGGGAGGTAAAAATTGAACAAAGCATCTTACCACGAGTCATGTTGAGGGCCTGATCCAAAGCCTATTTAAGTCAATGGAAAGATTCCCTTCAACTTCGGTAAGGTTTAGATCAGGTCTCCAGTGTCATTTACAGTGAGGCTCTATTTTTATTTCTGAAAACATCCATATGAGTGAGGTTTTGTTTGCAAAAATATTCACAAAATGAGAAACTGTCATGAACATTCCTCTGAATATGCATATTCATTAATTATCTCAATGGAAGTGTTAAGAGTATTGTCATGAAAGCTTTCCAGTTTGGGGAGTCAGCCAAGCAAGGAGAAGGAGTAATAGCACAGGACCATCCACACAGAAGAGAAAATTACAAATAGCTAATATTCAAAGCAACAGGTATGGTGACTTCTTCACAAAGAATCCATACTAAAAATATATTTGTATATAGTGTTCCTTTAATAACTCTGAATCGCATAAAATCTCAATAAAAATGAAACGTTTGTGGCTAATTCAAAAACAGAAAACGGTCTAATGTATTGTTCATTATGTAGTTAGACTATCTCTAATTATAACACAAGAGTGGTTCTTGGCTCCTCCTACACACTACTGACCCCATAAGGATTCTTGATTCAGTTCACATCATCTTTTGTTTCATCTCCCACCCTTTCCACCAACACTTTGGCCAAATTCTGTATTTCAAAGCTCCCATTGATTTCAAAATGGATAGAATCTTAACTGAATAAGGTCTACAGATTTGATCACAGAGAAAGAAAGAGAGGGAGAGATTGTTAATAATGAAGACAATCAATTCTTCAGTATATATTCTGTGTATAAGTGCATACTTTAATAACACTGAAATCTGGTGATTCATAGTGTCAGTCAGTTTGAGGAGATTTTTATTCTGGACTCTGAAGCGGTTGAACCCACTTCATAATGGATACACGTCTCTCAAGACTGGTTAATCTGGGCCACATTCTGACTATAGCTGAATCAGCTAGTCAATCAAAAAATTGTATGAGCAACAGATGGCCAATGTCAGTAAACCCGGTGAGGTCAGTGGGTACTTTCCATGAGTGAGGACTGCAGGATTTGATCAATGGCTTTGAAAGAACCATAGCAGCACCAATAATTAAAGCTGGTTTTAAAAAAAATAGTAAAAATGTTAGTTGAAAACTTCTGGGGAGAGTTTTCATTGACAATCAAATTTGACCAAAAAAGTAATCAAATATCAGAAATTTGGAAAATTTCAATTGGCTCTAATAGTAATAATGATTAAACTGATTTTAGGAGGTGCATTAGCTTCCTGTGCTTATGTGAAAATGCAGCAAATTATATAATTTGTGAAAATACTCACTGCTCCACTTAGAAGATTTAAGTGATGAGTTGAAGAAGATAACCTGCAGAGTAGAGATGGTCCTGAACCAAAAGCCTGGATTTACAGACCCTTGAATTTTGTGGAAATTCAAATCCAGATCACTTCACCACAGGCAAAACCAAAAACCTGATTCAAACACCTCAAACACAAAGGAATTTAGATCCAAGTCCAAATTACATGAATTTGAACAATCTCTAATACTGATTCTTTTTAGAAGAAAAAAGTACAGCATTTTCTGCCAACTAACTCACGGAGCTGAACGAAAGAGTGTCCTGAAGGAAGTTGCTCATTTAATCATCAACGCTGCAAAAATGTATATACCCTAAAAGAGAACAGTTATATGTGGTTGGGGGAAGATTATAAAATGGTGATTCTCCCCAAAAATGAAGAACTGTCTCATTTGGCTTTCTGCCCAAGCCCCGCCATTTAGTAAAACCTTTCTCCTTTGTATATTCAGAACAAGTTTCATGAGAAGTATCTTACAAACATCTGCCTTCATTATAATTATATTTCTATTTCAGCTGCACCAGGCTATTTACAGATGAGCCTGTTCATAAAGAGCTTTATAATTAAGCAAACAGAAATATCTTTTTATAGGATGCAGATCTAGGGGTGATAATCACACACAAAATACACAGCAACAGTTGCAAATAGAGTGTTTAACGCTAGTTATATAGTTAGTGATGTGCTCAATAAAGCCTGACATGTCTTTGTTTCTAAATACAAGAAAATATGGTCTTTGCTACACAAGGGTGTAAACTGTCTTTTACATAGAAAAGGCCATAAATTCCAGGGTGTTACTACTTTACAAGTAAAGTGTAAAAATAAACCCACATTTCTTCAATTTAACCTGTTTTGAAAGCTGTTGGGCGCAAAAAGGGTTTATGCTATATATCAACAGTGTCCAAAGAAATAAAGTGTAATAGTTTAGGTTAGTGGATGCTAGATGCTATGTAATGGTTCTATAGAGAAGCTGAGGGACAGAGATGCTGGTTAAAAAGCTAATGTAGAACAGAGAAAATGCAGTATATAACATAAAATTACTGTACACGCTGCAGGTGCTCCATTAATATAAGTAAATCTGTTCTCAACAACATTTGTCACTCACTTCCCCCAACATAGCAAACATGCTACTTTTTACATGTTTTCTTACAATTTTATAAGCAATATTAGCCCTATAAAGAAGCTTTGTAATCTAAATTGCTTTTGCTACATCAGTTGAGATCCAAGTCTGGGTAATATAAAAAAAAAACAATACAAATACGAACCTAAACTACATGCAATGGCTCATTGTTCAGAGACAAGACTAAGGTGTGTTTCTATAGTTCTTTTTTTATTACTTGTATAGCACCCAGGGGTGTGCTAGTTGCCCTAGAGAACATAGAGGAGGATAGTCCCCAGCCCAAGCAGTTTACAATGTATACAGTAAGGCATGACATGTAAGTTGGGGTAATTGCAAAGGTAAAAATGGGTGGATGAGAGAATTATGAGAGAATTACAGAATTATGTTGACAAAATCAAGTGATAATTTAGTTAGGTATTCCTACTTGGCGGTGTGATTTGGTTTTGGTTTAAATTTTTTGTGATTTCATCAGATTCCAGTTACTTCTGGTAAGTATCACTGTAGGTGAGGTTATTTTAGGAGAGACTTGAAATGGGCAAATGTGAAGGACTTTCTTCAGTTCTTGCCAAAGTCTTTTAAAATTAATTCCGTCTTAGCAATGTTTTTTCCCTTGCAAAATACATTTTCTTATTTGCAACAATATATATCTCAGAGTCAAATAATTATTGTAACAGTGCTAAACGAATACAGAATCAAGTTCAAAGGTGGAAGATACAAATGTGATCAAGCAGCTGATACCAATTAAGCATATTACATTAATCAAAATCTTTTTAAATATCCCTTGCCAATTGATCAAGGCTTCTAACAAATGCTAAATTTCCTAATAGAAAACCACTGAAATATATTTTAAGTGCAAATGATGACCGTAAACCAAGCGGAATAAAGGTGGGTTGAGAAAAAATGAAAACTTTTCACCTAACTTTGAACCCAATCAAACGTTTATTTCTTCTCAACAGTTTTCTCAAATTGTAAGTTCCTCAGGAGAGGGCCTGTCTTTACATTTGTGTCTTGTACAGTAGTGATGACATTTCTGGCACTTTAAAAGTGAGATGGAGTCTCATGACATTGTTTAAGTACAAGGATTCAGCAAACAAACACATACATGTGAGGTCTGACAAATGCAAGAACTGCAAACAAGATTACAGGTGGGACGGACAAGACTGTCCATGACCATTGCTGACTGTTGTATCCTTGCTTTGCACTGTTCACATTTTTCACATAAGATGTTAACGCGCCTTGTAAATCTGCCACTACCTTGCTCTGTTGTGGGCTGTTGCTTCTAAACTGCTGGAGTCAACCTGACATGCTTTCAAGTTTGACTTCAGTATGTCCCTATATCGTTTGTACAGGCCGTTATGAGAATGGATGTTTTGTTTTAGCTGACTATGAAATATGGCCTTGGGTGTATGACTATGGGTGGTGCTTAGTTGTTGGAGCAGGAACCAGCCCTAGATATTGGAGCAGGAATCAATAGCCAGGAATTGTAGCTGAAAGTCACAGCTGGAATCAGAAGAACAGATGCCAGAGCTAAAGAGTTAGAGCTGAAGTCAAAAGTCAGGAGATGGAGCAAAAAGAGTCAAGGCGAAGATATCTGGAGTGAGGCAAGACAGGGGCAGGAGCTATCATACCCATATTATTGCCATAGCTTGCACTAGGTTTTCAAACTGACCCAGAAGCACGTTAGATTTCTCCAGGAGCAGAGAAGCCATTAAGGCAATAATCATGACCTCTGCCTCACCCAGAGGGCCAGAGCCCTAGACAGTTGATTGCTGTCAGTCCCAGCCAGGAGGTTGCAGGCTATAGACTGCTTGTGGCTCTGCCCTGGTCAGCAGGACCTGAGCCCAACTATTGTTGACTGAAGTAGTGAGGCAGAGTGCCCTCCCTCCTCACTCGAGAGTGAGGGACCACTACAAGTGGACATGGAGAACAACTGATCACTGTCCTCTTTATAACAGCCCTTAACATGTTTGAAGACTGTTATCAGTCCCCCTCTGTCTTTTCTTGTCAAGACTAAAACATGCCCTATTTTTTAATTTTTCCTCATGGGTCAGGTTTTCTAAATCTATCATCATTTTTGTTGCTCTCCTTTCTCCTATTTGTCCACCTCTTTCTTAAAGTGTGAAACCTAAACCTGGACACGCTACTCCAGCTGAAGCTTCTCCAGAACCTAGTAAATCAGGACAATTACCTCCCAGGTTTTACATTAGGCACTTCTGTTAATACACCCCTATCATAAGCAGATGGTTAAGGGTTAATGCCTCTTTTACCTGTAAAGGGTTAAAAAGTTCACCTAGCCTAGCTAACACCTGACCAGAGGAACCAATGGGGGAACAAGATGTTTCAAAAGGAAGGAGGGCAGTTTTTCCTTTGTTTAGAGTTTCAGTTTCAGCCGGAGTGGAAAAGATCAAGGAACCAGCCTCTTATCAGAGTAGTAAGTTTTGGAAAGGGAGAAATAGGTTTATGTTTATTTTCTTTGTAACCTGTCTTATGCAATTAGAGATAGAATCAAATTGGGTATTTGGGTATTTTTTTGTGTAACTACATTTGTGCCCAGAGGAACATCCTCTGTGTTTTGAATCTGTTGTCTGTGAGAGTAGCTGGTATGCTAATCTCTCCAAGAGGGTTTTCTTTTACCTTTCTTTTCTTTAATTAAAAGACTTTTTCTTAATACCTGATTCAATTTTCCTTGTTTTTAGATCCAAGGGGATTGGATCTGGACTCACCAGGGATTGGTGGGGGAAAGGAAGGGGGATGGTTAATTTCTCCTTGTTTTAAAATCCAAGGGGTTTGGATCTGTGTTCACCAGGGAATTGGTGAAGTCCCTCAAAACTACCCAGGGAAAAAAGTAGTGCTTGGGAGATGGTGGCAGCGATACCAGATCTAAGCTGGTAATTAAGCTTAGAAGTGTCCATGCAGGTCCCCACATCTGTACCCTAAAGTTTATAGTGGGGAAGGAACCTTGACAACCCCAGAGTGATATTAGCCTTTTTCACAACTGCATGACCTGGTTGGCTCATGTTTGATTTTTGATCCACTATAACCACAGATACTTTTCATAGTACTACTGTCTAACCAGTTATTCCCCATTTTGTAGTTGTGTCTTGATTTTTCCTTCCTAAATTTAGTACTTTGCACTTGTCTGTATTGAATTTCATCTTGTTGATTTCAGACCAATTCTCCAATTTGTCAGTCATTTTGAATTCTAATCCTGTCCTCTAAAGTGCTAGCAACCCTTCCCAGCTTGATGTTATTTTCAAATTTTATAAGAGTACTCTCCACTCCATTATCCAAGTCATTAATGAAAATGTTGAATAGTACTGGACCCAGGACAAACCCCTGTGGGACACCACTATCTATGTGCCCCCAGTTTGAGAGCTAACCCTTTATAACTACTTTTTGACTACAGCTTTTCAACTAATTGTAAATACCTTACAGTAATTTCAGCTAGATCATGTTTTCTCTTTTTGCTTATGAGATTGTCCCATAAGATTGTGTCAAAAGCCTTACTAAGCTATCCTGGTATTCTTGAAATCCTATGGCACTATCTCTTGCTCCCAGATACTGTGGAAGAGTTACATGAGATGCCTTACAATCAGGGCCAGCGCTACCATTTAGGCGACCTAGGCAATGGCCTAGGGCGCCAGAATTTTGGGGGGGCGCTATTTTGCCGGAGGGGGGTGGCACGCGGGTCCGGTGGAGCTGCCGCAGTCATTTCAGGGGACGGTGCGCTGGTCTAAAGGCTCCAGCGGACCTCCCACAGTCATGCCTGCGGCAGGTCGACCAGAGCCTTTAGACCAGTGGACCGCCCGCTGGCATCACTGCGGCAGCTCCACCGGAGCCTTTCCAGCAGCGGACCATCCGCTGTCATCACTGCGGTAGGTCCATCGGACCCGCAGGGGGTGGCGAAATGGCCGTCCACCTAGGGCGTCAGAAACCCTGGCGCCGCTCCTGCTTACAATGTGGTAGCCACCCTGTTCATAGATCTCTGCTGGAATGCCATCCAGTACAGGTGCTTTCCCTTACAACATCTGCTTGATTGTGGTTACTGTCACATATAAGAAGGGAGTTAGTACAAGCTCTTCTTTCAATGAGCCTTGTAGAAGAGCTTCCTCAAAATGCTGGAAGAGTGATTGACAAGCTTGAGAAGATTTGTCTTTTACAGCATTGGTCAGAATGCTGCATTTTGCAAATAATTGTAATTCCCCTTTTTGTGCTGGCTTAGCACCTGTATAATATGCAAACAGGAGAGGAAACCTCACAGTCTTTGGAGTTCCAAATTTCCTGTCACCTGGGTTCATTTCACAGTGCTGCTGATAGGTGCCCAACTCCTCCTCCTGGTATGCTAAAAGAATAAAGCTATTTGGCGGTGCCTCCATGGGACAAGGGTTTAATCACACTGACGGAATTGCTTCTAGATTTGAACTCAAACTCACACAAGCAAACAACTTAAAAACAATAAATATAAACTTTATGTAAGGACTTTATTAAAAATAAATATATAATCAATAGACTATTAAACTATTAGGAGATATTAATCATGCTTTTTCATTATTAAAGGCTATGGTGGCAACTAGGTCATGTGACCACACACTCCCCAATGTTCCTAACCAAAAATGTCTCCCCCCCCAGGTCCATCTGTCCCCTCCATCTCAGATACCAAGAGTGGTGCACATGGAGACATGTTGCAGGCCTGTAAGGAAATGCTGTTAGAAATGCACTTTATTATACTGTGAACTGGAGTGCAGGTCTTGATGACCTAGGTAGATACGAGTCTTGTTGCAGATGCAATGTGCCTTAATGGTGCAAGATTAAACCCTAACTACCCTTTTAAACTATAATACAGGGTACTCACTCATGTTCCTCTTCTGGCAGAGTGGTCAAGAGACTGGTGCATGCCAGCAGGTCCTCTCTGGGTGCTGACAGTCTTTAAAGCTTGGAACTTGTGGGTTCAGATACAAGGTCAGACTTCTGGATCCACAATCCTGGAGCTGGTGCAGGCTGACTGTAGGGCAAGCCAGCTGCAGGAGAGACATGTGGCAGGAGAAATAGATTGTATCCTCCTGAGCAGAATTGCCAACTTTCATGCGGTAAATAAGCACCTGACTTTCACAATAAGCCAAAAATCAAGCTAATCCCATCTCAAAACAAGACAATCCCTAAGAACCCCAACACTCTATGAGACTACATCCCCCCGGTGTGCAGTCTGGGACAGTGGTAGGCCCACTGTGCACCCCTGACTCTCTCCCATGCTTGCCCCTGCTTGCCGGGAGCCGATCAAAAAAAAAGCAGCAGCAACAAGCTACAAGCCAAAAACTAGCCAAGAAGCAACGCACAAGCCAATAACAAGCCCAATTTCTGTTTTTTTTTCCAGGGGTTTGGCATGTCTGCTCCTAAGGCTCATTTTCAAGCTGAGGTTAAAGCCCGGCCAGTAGCTGGGCCAGAAAGTGCTGTGCTGGCTGGCTATAGGGAGACCCTCTCTCTTGCTCACTCTCCAGTTGGTCTCTGCCATGTGAGGGCAAGCAGGGCTATTTATAACCTTCCCTCCTGCTTTCCAGGGGCTCTTCCTAGGGTCAGAGACTGGGTGCAGTCTGACTGGTTGTCCTCTGCCATCTAATTGGCTACTGGTGACTGCTGTTCTCTCCCTTCCTCCCATTGGTTGAAGGAGGAAGGTTGCCAGGGTAACTTGGAGGGGAGGTCACACACCCTTCACCTTCCCTGCTGCTGCAGGGGGAAGTCAACAGTGCAGGACTTGGTCATGGATCCCACAGGGGACCAAATGATGCATCTCTTCTCTTGGGGCACAGCCCCCTTATTAAGGGGCGACTACATAAGACCTATAGTAATAATTAAATAATGTATTGGACTATACTAATCACAGTAAGTTATTTTTCTGATACATTTTAGCTGCAGCATTGCAGCAAATTTAAAGGATCTTGTGGCAAGTACCTGTAAATAAAATCATAATATACCAGTTTAAAGTTCATGAACATGAACTAGTTTTGCTGACCTTTTTGAATCTAACCTATAGTTTGACAGATTTGCAAAACTTTGATCCCCACTAGGTTTAAAGGGAGTTAAATACGGGTTTCACTGGCGCTAAAAATACAGTGTTTAAATTACTTTTATGAATTTAGGATCTGTAGAAATCAGTCAAACTTTAACGTCTAGTTTTGTGGCAAGCATTACTGTATTGTTCAACTAAAAAATGAAACTTCTGAGACTCATTTCTTTTTCTGTGATCTGATCATCATTATTTTGACAAAAAAAGCCAGAAATAATTAACAAACACCATGTTTCAATTGACAGTGATTAGCTGAACAGTTACAAAATTAGCAGTTTAAAAGTATGGAACAATTTCTTGTCTGTGCTTTGTTCCTTATGTAGCTTGCAGACCCGTGCTGCTCACCGAGTTACCTTTTCCCATTGCCTTCGGACTAGGTAGAAAATTATTCCTAGCAGTACCTCTAATAAGGCTGCTATGACATGGCAACACCTGGTTCATTAAGCATCATCTCTCATGAGTTGTTAATCTCATGAGTCATGGAGGCCATTTGGAGTTGGAGGAAGTACAAGCAGCACTTCAAAGCAGAAAGGTGCTATTGTTGTTTGTGTGTTTGTTTTTGTTTTTAGGAGTTGCGTATCCAATCTACAAGTAATTCTGTGGCTATATGTGCTACCCCTCACGCTAGGGAAGATCTTCCCATAGATATGTACAAATCTACTTCTGTTTCTGCCCAGTTTCTGCCTCCCAGTTTTACAAGTGGCTTTGGCTCCCAACGACTGACTATGGCTCTGACCGCAGCCACTTGTCCTGATGCCCAGTCCAGCCACTAGACTAGACCACCTTCATCCTGGTCAGCTGAAAGGGGGTTGCTGGAGAGAGCTGACTGGGGTAAACTGAAGGCTGCATATATGGGGTTAATCTGCCTTTCTTGGAGGGATGGAGTAAACTGGGGGGCAGCCTGTCACCAGTATTGGGCCTCTCACCTCTTTCCCAATGTCATCAGCTTCCTCCTGCTCCTCCTCTTGGCAGTTTCTTCTCTACTGTGAACCAGCCAGAGGAACAGTGAAAGGCAGAGAGGCCACTGACAAAGCAGCCACCACAAAGACTTGGAAGCCCTGAAATTTGGAGGTAAAGCACACAGAAAACAAATAGCATCACCATTACCTAGCTAGACTCACCACATTTATCTTATTAGAGCTATCCTCCCAACAATGCAGACCCCAAATGAACCCACATTTCTAAAATTAGAGCTGTTTTAGGTACAATTTTATGGACTTTCTAGCCTGCAGTTTGTAGGGCTGAAAAGACAGAGTCCAATGTTTTAGATGATGTTCCCAACTGGCTAAAGTTGAGGAAAAAGAAACGATGGAGAACAGAATCCAAATTGAATTTATTGATGTTTTCCATCCCTCCAACTGACAGCTTCAGTGTAAACTTGGAAGCAGTGTAAATGTACAACATCTGATCCTTGAGTTCTTTACTCCCAGAAGGCATAGATTCTGGGTTCAGCACTGACTTTCTGGCTCAGTACCAGTCTACTATCAACTAGATCCAGACTAAAATACAATTCCACAAAGGAACGTCAGACATTAGGAATGGGAGAATTATGATGGAGCAGATGTCTATCAGTTGCTGCTGACAGATGAAATAAAGTAACTACATGCAAGTGTCAATTATTTGTGACTACTGGATGATCTTTCCAGCTAGACAAGCAAAACAGGTGAGTGTGTGTGTGCATGTGAGTGAGGTAGGTTGAAGACTTGTTCATAAACACAAGGTAACAAGCCAACACTTCTCTGCCCTCTTATGATTTAAACTCTGGCCCCAAGCGGAGTTCCCCAGAGGTCGGTCCTGGAGCTGGTTTTGTTCAACATTTTTATTAATGATCTGGATGGTGGGATGAATTGCACCCTCAGCAAGTTCACAGATGACAGTAAGATGTGGGGGAGAGGTAGATATGCTGGAGGGTAGGGATAGGGTCCAGAGTGACATAGATAAATTGCAGTATTGGGTCAAAAGAAATCTGATGAGGTTTGATAAGGACAAGTGCAGAGTCCTGCACTTAGGAAGGAAGAATCCCAGCACCGCTACAGGCTGGGGACCAACTGGCTGGGGACCAACTGGCTAAGCAGTTCTGCAGAAAAGGATCTGGGGATTACAGTGAATGAGAAGCTGGATAGAAGTCAGCAGTGGGCCCTTGTTGCCAAGAAGGCCAATGGCATATTGGGCTGTATTAGTAGGAGCATTGCCAGCAGATTGAGGGAAGTGATTATTCCCCTCTATTTGGCACTGGTGAGGCCACATCTGGAGTATTGCGTCCAGTTTTGGTCCCTCCACTACAGAAGGGATGTGGACAAATTGGAGAGAGTCCAGCAGAGGGCAATGAAAATTATTAGGGGGCTGGAGCACATGACTAGGAGAGACTGAGGAAACTGGGGTTATTTAGTCAGAAGAAGAGAAGATGAGGGAGGATTTGATAGCAGCCTTCAATTACCTGAAGGGGGGTTCCAAAGAGGATGGAACTCAGCTGTTCTCAGTGGTGGCAGATGACAGAACAAGAAGCAATGGTCTCAAGTTGCAGTCGGAGAGGTCTAGGTTGGATATTTGGAAAAACTATTTCATTAGGAGGGTGGTGATGCACTGGAATGGGTTACCTAAGGAGGTGGTGGAATCTTCATCCTTAAGAGTTTTTTAAGGCCCAGCTTGAAGAAGCCCTAGCTGGGATGATTTAGTTGATGTTGGTCCTGCTTTGAGAAGGAGATTGGACTAGATGACCTCCTAATGTCTCTTCCAACCCTAATCTTCTATGATTCTATAATTCTATGACAAGATGGGTGGACACAAATTTGTTTGTCAGTCCTATCTGAATTATTCTGAAGGTTTCAGTGTGTGACAGAAATGTTGTCACATACACATATGGAGATCCGCCACTTCATGCTGCCAGTATGATTTGGTCACAGCCCTATTATAGAACTGTTAGATGCAATAGGAATCTCGGCAGGATGAAAGTACAACATAGGCTACACCTACATTATGACCTGGGGTGCTGGTCATGCACACATATTGCACTAGCTCAAGTGTGAACAGCGCAGTAGCTGCAGTAGCAGCACAGTTGAGCCAGACCGAGTTCAGATGTACCTGAAATTGGTGGGTAAATACGCAGCACGCCTCCACTGCCACTACTTGTGCTACCACAGCTAAACTGCTATTTATACTCATGCTAGCCCAATGACAGCTAGTGCTAGTATGTGTACACAAGCAGGGGAAAGACACCCCTAGCTCACACTGTAGACAAAGCCTTAGAGAAAGAATAAGAAGCCAGCTGGCTAGGGTTACAACATGTTTGGGTTCAGGATTGTGTTCTGGTATATATTTAAACAGCAAATTCAGTAGGGTTGAATGGGTGTCACTCAGAACAAAGTTTGACCCTGAACTTGAGCTTTTTATGCATGGATATTTCTTTCCCAAAGCTTATTTGCATCCAACTTGTCCCATGATCACTGACATGAGCTCTCAGTGAGGACAGGAATCACAGTTACCAGAACTGCTTTGTTTATAATACCAAGTTTCTAATTTCATTCAGTTTTCTCCTTTTATTCTGGGTTACATTACTTGTCCTCGGAAAGAACATTCTCTATGTTTCCAAATAAATTAGATTTTTGTTACTTCATTTAACTTTATGTTATTGCCTTTATAAAAACAGTCTTTATCTTCCCCCAAGTATAGTTTGCCCCAGCAGAGGTGCAGGGAATCTCTGTGAGCTTGTATTCAAGGAATTGCCTAGGAATTCTCTCATCAGGAGGCCTGGGAATGTTCATCACAAACCTAAGCAAGTGTTTCATCTCTAAACCTGCACATTTCCTGAGGTCTGGGAAGAAATCAGGGGATCAACAGAGACATGGGACTATCTATTGTCATCTGCAGGTATTAAGTAAAAGCTAGATTCAAACACCTGTACTGACTCCATTAGTAAAGGTAGCAGAATCTGCCCTTAATTTTGTGACTAAAAAAAACAGCAGTAGGTGCTATCCATGCAGCATCCTGCAGGGATGACTAAAGATACATTTATTAAAGTGATACATGTTTAAAAAGATGAGCAGCAAAGTCTAATTTGCTGCCATTAATTTTAGGTATATGAAAACCACATGGCAAATTGGCAATAAACTGCTCAGATTATTTCCAAATATACAGTACTAAATTGTGTGTTGTTGTGTTCAGCACTGGCCCCTCGCAGTGGAAGGAACAATGAAAAGAAGGGTATTTGTGCACTTTTAAAAATTTAAATACCTAATTGAATTTCATTTTTAACCTCCTGGAAGCCACACATGGATCTTTTTGTCAAGAGATAGGCTCTCACTTGGAGCTTCATAGCTGAACAACAAAACAATATTACAATATTTCAGCTATCCAAATTAAACCCAATGTGCAAGAAAATTAATATTTAAGTCTAATATGGATTGTATCGCACACAGTAGATGGGAAGAGTGGGGAAGGCTATTTACTTTTTCTAGTAGTTATAAATGTTGACATGCCATTAACAACACTATTTTTCTTTCATTCACTATTGAGATATCAGCTCCCACCTCTGATCAGCCATGATGCCAGCTTCATAAAATCATAGAAGATTAGGTTTGGAAGAGACCTCAGGAGGTCATCTAGTTCAACCCCCTGCTCCAAGCAGGACCAACACCAACTAAATTATCCCAGCCAAGGCTTTGTCAAGCCGGGCCTTAAAAACCTCTAAGGATGGAACTTCCTTCATCCACTTGCTAAATTTTCAAATAAATACCTTCATGCTCTTTCTTATGCTGCCTCTCTCTGTAAAAATATACAGAGCTACCTCATTTTCCTCCTCTAAGTCCCTCCTTAAAACTGTCCTTTGCTGTGATGCCTACCAAAAAAACTTGACAATGGTTAGGCTGCTGGTGTGCTGAGACAACTGCCTATCATGCTGATGAGTATTGCCTCATTGTTTCCTGGTACTCCCTCCTTCTGTCTGTATCCATCTGTTGTCTCTTGTTTTATACTTACATTATAAGCTCTTTCGGGGCAGGGACAGTCTTTTTGTTCTGTGTTTGTACAGTGCCTAGCACAGTGGGGTCCTGCTCAAGAACTCGGGCTGCTAGGTGTTACTGTAATAAAAATAATTTTAACAAATCCAGTGTGGACAGGATTTGAACCCACTACTGGGAGGTAAAGATTCCAGAGTCATTACCAATCCCCTGAGCTATGAAAGTCCCATTTCTGGGAGTTCTGTAGAGCAGTGCTGATTTACACCAGCTGAGAAGTTAGCTCTTAATAGCTGTACTTCATATCTTTGTTTACAGATCTGCATTACAACTTAAATGTGAAGCTTTTCATTAACCATTATGCACTTTGCAAGCTCAATGGTGTGGAAAAGCAGTATTGATCATTTCTGGGTCTGCCACATGACAAATGTAGGCTTGTTTCCTAAAGTTTTCCTCTTGTTGGGCAGCCAAGTCATTGCTGCATGGCTTCCTATCCAGGCAGATAATGCAAAAATGAAGTTAGCAGCAAGGAAGTCAAAATTATGGAGGGAATGTTGGCCCCAAAGTGAAAGTCAGCCTCTGGCACCACATTGTTTGCAATAGGAAAACAAATAAAGTAAATGCTGTATTGAGGACAGAGTCCTTGGCAAACCCAACAGCTTCTGAAAACATTTAAGAGCACCACTTCAGTTTCCAAAAGCAAATGCATTACCCATCCAGACTATTAGAACAACCGCCTTATCTTCAGAGAAAGGCCAGTTCTTCACCCATCCTAATAGCTCAGTCTACATACAACACATTCACAGATAAAGTAGGAGGATGATAGCATACCTCCTCCATGATGTGCTGTATGGTATTGACAGGGTTAATGGCAGCATCAGCCTTCCTGCAACTTTATATTAAGAAACCTTTAGAAAGCTGGATTAGAAATTCTGCTCTGATTTACTTCCTATGCAGTCACATTAGATGACATGCCATCCCTCCACACAGCCTCTGAGTGCAGAAGTCCCAAGAGCCACTGTTATCCTGGGAGTGCAAAAGGGCAAGCTGAAAAGAAGCTGCATAGGGAGTCACCCCCCTTCCCCTGTGTTCCCCTCTCTCAGCAGCAGCACAGCAGTGTGCAGGAGATCCAATGGACCATAGGGACAGCAAATAGTCCTATGGCCCACAGTAGTTGTTGTAGAGGACTTGCTCTATACTCCACCCAGTGGATGGGAAAGGATTCGATCTCTCCAAGTGCTAGACAATCTCAACCCCCACAATTTTTTTTTTCATGAATGAGAGGTAGCAGCCGCCCCACTGACTTCAAGATAGAATTGGGTAGGGCCCTACCAAATTCTCGGCCATGAAAAACACATCACGGACCATTAAATCTGGTCTCCCCTGCATGAAATATGGTCTTTTCTGTGCTTTTACACCATACTATGTAGATTTCACAGGAGAGACCAGCATTTCTTAAATTGGGGGTCCTGACCCAAAAGAGAATTGCAGTGGGGGTTGCAAGATTATTTTAGGGGGGATGCAGTACTGCCACCCTTACTTCTGCGCTGCCTTCAGATCTGGGCATCTGGAGAATGGTGGCTGTTAGCTCTGAAGGCGGTGCCCCGCCAACAGCAGCGCAGAAGTAAGAGTGGCAAAACCATACTATGCCATCCTGCCTTCAGAGCTGGGCTCCCAGCCAGCAGCCACCACTTTCCAGCTGCCCCGCTTTGAAGGTGGTACCACCACCATCAGCAGTATAAAAGTAAGGGTAGAAGTACTGCAACCCCTATACAATAACCTTGGGGGGGTTCACAACCCCTTTTTGGGACCCCCTACAATTACAACACCATGAAATTTCAGATTTAAATGTCTGAAATCATGAAATGTATGATTTAAAAAATCCTATGACTATGAAATTAATCAAAATGGATGTGAATTTGGTAGGGCCCAATATATAAGACAGTACCCTGTGTAAGGTATGATTAATACAACCATATTGTAAAAAAATAAAGCCCTGTTTTATCTACATATTTATGTTAAAAGAACAGAAGGCTTTTCAAAGTTGAATCAATAGCAGCATTACTGGAACACATTTGGAATGGACAACATTTGGCCTATTGTGTTAAATTCCTAAGGGTTTGCCTATTTTTGTATCAGATTACAGCTTTATTAGGTACAACTGTTTTTACATTGCATTTTTGTGATTAATGATGCTAAAAGGATTTTGGCATTTCAAATGTCGTACACAAACCTAATGGGCAAAATCTTCTGTAAACTTCTTCTAAGCTCTTGGCAAACTTTCCTTGGGAGCAAATATTAACTCCAGATAGTGTTTATTAGCATTTATAAAATAATCACTGTAATAGTGGCATGTAATTGCTGGAGGTAAAAGCAAATCCAGGCCAAGAATTAATCAAGTTTGAGCTCCCTAATAGAAACAGGTCAGGAACAATTTATTTCTTGCCACTTTTTATTTAAAATAATTTTCTTCTGACTTTGTTTCATATTCCAGGAGTGATTTCATGCACGACATTCCCTGAACAGATTATGATGTTAACTAGAGACGGGCCTGAGCTGTAAAGCTCAAGTTCAGATACCCACTCCCACAAAGAACGGGGGTGTTTGGAGCTAGAGTTTCAGTTTGGCTTATTACACAGAGGGGGACCAGGCATAACATTCAAGTCTGAATTTTAACTCCACTAAACTTTGGGCATATTCAGATCCAGGGTTTTATTTTGATCAGATCTACCAATAACATCAGATACTAAGAAAGTAAAGTTCATCTATGTATGTCTGAATGCTGTTGACATGATATCAGAATTTTCTGAAGCCTTCTCTATCTATCACTAACTTTTCACACTCAGCTGCTGACCTCCCAGTGATCTGCCATGCACCATCTATCCATCTCCTCACTGGTCATCCCCAACTATGATGACCCACAACCATTCCTTCCCGTGATAACTTTCTCTAGGGTATTTCCATCTCTATATCTGTTGTGACCAAAAGTGCATATGTTTGATCCTGTTGATTCCAAGAGCAGAATCTGATTCTCTCCGATAATATTTCTAGCAAGTGTTCATCTTCTTTTTCATCCAGGAGTTATGCAAGAATCTTCTCAAATACCACTTCCCAAAAGCTTCAGTTTTCTTCTTGTCAGCAGCATTAGGTCCCAGGATTCACATCCATAAATTGCTATAGAAAAAATTAAGCTTTTCACCAGTCAAATCTTCATTCATTGAGATGCCAGTTTTTCCACACTTTAGTAAGGGAAGTCACAGCTGAGCAAGCACTCCCAGTCTTCTTTTGTAGAGGTAGTATATACATCCAGATAATTAAGTTCATCTACTACTTCTACAGCTTGACCATTAATTTTACGCAGGATGCAGTCTGGGCTGATGAACAGCTGCGTCCCCTCAGTTGTCCAGCCTGGGGTGCCTTTTACACTGCTTCACTCTGAGAATTACTTCTCCTGACTTCTCACACATGGCTTCCAGATATAAATTACTCCCAGTCATACTGCAATAGTGCTACAACCAACCCCCCTTGAATTACACTGAAGAGCAACACCAGAAAATTCCCAGTCCCAGACATTCCCCCAGAAATGTGCATCTTTTACTGCCCAGCACTCTCCTAGACAATACACGTGCATATAAAATCTGTTGTTTTATTAATAGAAAATGATATGCACAAATCCTGTTATCCCAAATGGAACTTCCTAAACACTTCAATACAAACATGCTGGCCTAGATAAAACAGTAAAAGAGTGTATTAAATACAGAAAGATAGATTTTAAGTGATTACATTTATGAAGCATAAGAGTCAGAATTGGTTACAATAAAATAGACAGAATAAGGAGTGATGGTCTCTAGTTGCAGTGGGGGAGGTTTAGGTTAGACATTAGGAAAAGCTTTTTCACTAGGAGGGGGTGGTGAAGCACTGGAATGGGTTACCTAGGGAGGTGGTGGAATCTCCTTCCTTAGAGGTTTTCAAGGTCAGGCTTGACAAAGCCCTGGCTGGGATGAATTAGTTGGGAATTGGTCCTGCTTTGAGCAGGTGGTTGGATTAGATGATCTGAGGTCACTTCCGACCCTGATATTCTATTGAATTCTATGAAAAGTTAATTGCAACTAATGTCTAACTTAACAAGCTAGAGTGAAGTCAAAGCAAAGGTCTCTCTCGCCACATGTTTCAGCAGTCTTACTGGCTGAATCTTTCAGTCAGGATCCCTCCCCCAGTCCTGTTTCCTTTACTCTTCAAGTGTTGTGCATGCTCTCTCTTTTTGAGAATTATCTCCAGCTGAGGTTCGGAAAGGAGACGGAAAGTCTGTGTGGATGGGAAACCCTGGCTGTTTCTTTGTCAAGATATAAATTTTTATCCACATCCTCCTTCCTGCCAAAGAATGACCACTTAACCAGATGATGGTCCATTTGATTTTGCTGACACCTGGCTGAGGCATTGGCTAGAATTTTGTCTCTGGGGAACTGGTTTGTGGCTGCTCCCTCTGACTTGGAACATGTCTAGAAATGCCATACAGAGGAATCCTATAACTTTACATGCAATGTTGCCACACACATTTTATCAGGACAATAGTAATCAGCATATTATGAGTTTTCAAATGATACCTCACAAGGCATACTTTGTAGAACATTTATCATAGTTCTGTGAAAGGCTGAATATGGTGGTACAGACTGACACAATGTTGTTCACTTGAATCATGTAATTACTGATCATGTCAATATACATGCCTTTCATTTTTGACACACTCAAGAATAGTCCCTATTCCTCACTAATAGATTCCAACATTCATTGCATTGCATTAGTGGTTGCAGCAACTATTAATGTATCAACATAGCTGAGGCTGGTTAAGAAGTGACCACCAATAGAAATCCCAGCTTCTTACATTTTATCAAAACCTTCCAGGCTTGTGTCATAACAAAATTCTGTTTACATGGAAAAGACTTGGGGACAGAATACAGCCTTGTTTCACACTCTGCCTAATAAAAAACCACTTACTGTAACCCGCTATTGTTCACGCATGATTTCTTATTGATAGTAGAGACTTGAAATAAGTTGCTCTGGAATCCCCATGTCTGCCAGTATCCTCCAGAGACAATCATGTTAGATGGTATTTATGGCACTGGCAGACCAGGTGCCAGCTCATGCCAAGGCCTTTAGGCCTCAATGAACACTGACAAATGCATAACTGGAAACCAGTTTGGCTCATCTGTGTGTTAGCATTGTTAAAATATATATTAAATTGATAAGCATATGTTTAGTGGAGCACTTTGCATTTATCTTTATCGAACTTCATCCTGTTTACTTCAGACCATTTCTCCAATTTGTTCAGATCATTTTGAATTTTGACCCTGTCCTCCAAAGCAGTTGCAATCCCTCCCAGTTTGGTATCGTCCGCAAACTTAATAAGCGTACTTTCTATGCCAACGTCTAAATCGTTGATGAAGATATTGAACGGAGCCATCCCAAAACAGACCCCTGCGGAACCCCACTTGTTATACCTTTCCAGCAGGATTGGGAGCCATTAATAACTACTCTCTGAGTACGGTTATCCAGCCAGTTATGCACCCACCTTATAATAGCCCCATCTAAATTGTACTTTCCTAGTTTATCTATAAGAATATCATGCTAGACCGTATCAAATGCCTTACTAAAGTCTAGGTATATCACATCCACCGCTTCTCCCTTATCCACAAGGCTCGTTATCCTATCAAAGAATGCTATCAGATTTGTTTGACACGATTTGTTCTTTACAAATCCATGCTGGCTATTCCCTATCACCTTACCACCTTCCAAGTGTTTGCAGATGATTTAATTACTTGCTCCATTATCTTCCCTGGCACAGAAGTTAAACTAACTGGTCTGTAGTTTCCTGGGTTGTTTTTATTTCCCTTTTTATAGATGGGCACTATATTTGCCCTTTTCCAGTCTTCTGGAATCTCCCCCGTCTCCCATGATTTCCCAAAGATAATAGCTAGAGGCTCAGGTACCTCCTCTATTAACTCCTTGAGTATTCTAGGATGCATTTCATCAGGCCCTGGTGACTTGCAGGCATCTAACTTTTCTAAGTGATTTTTTACTTGCTCTTTTTTATTTTATCTTCTAAACCTACCCTCTTCCCGTAAGCATTCACTATATTAGACATTCCTTCAGACTTCTCAGTGAAGACCAAAACAAAGAAGTCATTAAGCATCTCTGCCATTTCCAAGTCTCCCGTTACTGTTTCCCCCTCCTCACTGAGCAGTGGGCCTACCCTGTCCTTGGTCTTCCTCTTGCTTCTAATGTATTGATAAAAAGTCTTCTTGTTTCCCTTTATTCCCATAGCTAGTTTGAGCTCATTTTGTGCCTTTGCCTTTCTAACCTTGCCTCTGCATTCCTGTGTTATTTGCCTATATTCGTCCTTTGTAATCTGACCTAGTTTCCATTTTTTATATGACGACTTTTTATTTTGTAGGTCACGCAAGATCTCGTGGTTAAGCCATGGTGGTCTTTTGCCACATTTTCTATCTTTCCTAACCATCGGAATAGCTTGCTTTTGGGCCCTTAATAGTGTCCCTTTGAAAAAACTGCCAACTCTCCTCAGTTGTTGTTCCCCTCAGTCTTGATTCCCATGGGACCTTACCTATCAGCTCCCTGAGCTTACCAAAATCCGCCTTCCTGAAATCCATTGTCTCTATTTTGCTGTACTCCCTTCTACCCTTCCTTAGAATTGCAAACTCTATGATTTCATGATCACTTTCACCCAAGCTTCTTTCTACTTTCAAATTCTCAACGAGTTCCTCCCTATTTGTTAAAATCAAGTCTAGAACAGCTTCCCCCCAGTAGCTTTTTCAACTTTCTGAAATAAAAAGTTGTCTGCAACGCAGTCCAGGAACTTACTGGATAGTCTATGCCCTGCGGTGTTATTTTCCCAACATATATCTGGATAGTTGAAGTCCCCCATCACCACCAAATCTTGGGCTTTGGATGATTTTGTTAGTTGTTTGAAAAAAGCCTCATCCACCTCTTCCACCTGATTAGGTGGCCTGTAGTAGACTCCCAGCACGACATCACCCGTGTTTTTTACCCCTTTTAGCCTAACCCAGAGACTCTCAACATTTCCATCTCCTATGTCCATCTCCACCTCAGTCCAAGTGTGTACATTTTTAATATATAAGGCAACACCTCCTCCCTTTTTCCCCTGTCTATCCTTCCTGAGCAAACTATACCCATCCACACCAACATTCCAGTCGTGTGTATTATCCCACCAAGTTTCAGTAATGCCAACAATGTCATAGTTGTATTTATTTATTAGCACTTCCAGTTCTTCCTGCTTATTACCCATACTTCTTGCATTTGTATATAGGCATCTAAGATACTGGTTTGATCCTGCCTCCCAGCTTTGCCCTGACCCTCCTTTCTCTCTGCCATTATAGCCCACACTCCCTCCTGTTTCTGACCCATCTCCCAGGTCTTGTTCCCCACTTACCTGTGTAGTTTGCTCACCTGTCCCCGTCAAACCTAGTTTAAAGCCCTCCTTACTAGGTTAGCCAGTCTGTGCGCAAATAAGGCCTTTCCCCTCCTCAAAAGTGAACGCCATCTCTGCCTAGCAGTCCTTCCTCGAATACCATCCCGTGGTTGAGGAAGCCAAAGCCCTCCTGGCGACACCATCTTCGCAGCCAGGCATTCACCTCCACGATGCATCTGTCTCTGCCCGGGCCCCTATCTTCGACAGGAAGAATCGAAGAGAATACCACCTGCGCTCCAAACTCCTTAACCTGTACTCCCAGAGCCCTGTAGTCACTCTTGATCTGCTCAGTGTCACACCTCACAGTATCATTTATGCCCACATGGATGAGTAGCATGGGGTAGTAGTCAGAAGGCCGGATAATCCTCGACAATGCCTCTGTAACATCTCGGATACGGGCCCCTGGCAGGCAGCATACCTCCCGGGATGAACGGTCAGGGCGACAGATGGGTGTCTCCGTCCCCCTCAGCAGAGAGTCTCCAACCACCACTACCCTACGTTTCTTATTATCAGTGGTGGCAGCAGACCTCCCAGCCTTAGGGGTACGAGGCTTCCCCTCCTTAACGGTTGGGCGTGATTTCTTCTCTCCTGTATGAAGAAGAGCATAACAGTTATCTATTACCACAGCAGGAGGGTTCGCAGCAGGGCTGGAGCACTGCCTGCTGCCAGAAGTAACCAGCTGCCAGTGTCCACCCTGAGCCATCTCCTCCTCCACTGGTGTGTCAGTAGTCCTGTGAACTGGGACAGCTACGTCAGCTGTCTCCACATGGATACTGTCCAGGAATTGCTCATGGATACGGATGTTCCTCAGCCTAGCCACCTCCTCTTGTAGCTCTCCCACCTGCTGCCTGAGAGATTCCACCAGTAGGCACCTTTCACATTGGATGCCACCCCCAGCCTGGATATCAGAAAGTGGAAATTGCAAGTTACAGTCTTTGCAAACCCACACCAGAATCTGGGTAAAAGCATCCATGCTTTGGTGCTCTGTCTGGCTACAGGTGCAGGTGGAGGAGACAGAAGCAGTGCTGCCACAGGTGTTGCGGGTCCTCCTAACCATCGTAAGCCTCTCTCTGTCAAACTCTCTCAAATTCCCGTCTGCAGCTCCCTGTCCACTCTGCTCTGCTTTAAACAGAAAGGTTTTGGATGTGGCTTGGTTTATAGGTTCAGGGGGACCTGCTGATACCTCTGCTGATACCTTTTCTATCCTGGTGCTTTCCCATGCTTCATTTTTATAATAGCACTCACCACTTTCTCAAGCAGAATTGATGGCTCTGACTCCATGTTCTTTTTTCTGACGTCCTGTATTATAAGTGGTTCTGATGAGGCATACAGATTGTCACAGTAATCTCTCCATCTGCATTTTACATCATCATCTTTACTAAGAACGCCACCATCATCATCTTTTATTTTCCTCTGTCACAGTGAAATCCTTTTAGTAGGAAGTCTGACCACAGTGAACATACTTTTTATAATATTACTCTCTTTATAATTCTCAATTTCTCCAATTTTACCATGATGTATTTGCTCTTGTCTTGTCTAGTCTGCCTTTTAATCAGTCTGCTCAATTCCTTTTATTCTCTCCTGTATTCTTCAGTCTCCAAGTCACTCTCTTTCACCACAAATCATTTGTTCCACCAACTCAAACACCATCTCTGTTAACCGTGGTGCAGTCTGATGCTGATGTTTCAGATTGCATTCTTTGGTGGTTTCAAGCGTGATAGCTTTCATTTTATTCCCAGATTTGTTTGGGTTGTTCTCCTCTTTCACCTGTGACAATGACTCAAGCCCATTCTTTACAGAAGTCGTGTCATTTTTGTTGATTTTGCACAGGTCCAGCTGCAATGGACCTGTTGAACATATTATCTTTTTCAATGTAATTTGAAGTTGGAGGCTAAGAGTTGGTCTGATCTATAATCCTTACTTGGGAAGGTCTTTGTCCATTGGACACTTAACTCCAGCATCATTGTATCATTACATAGTTGTTTTCTTCTTTGTCTTGCCATCAGGTGACCTCAGTGAATTTAAACAGTTAGGATGCTGGAAGAAGATGGTACTTGTAATGAGCAGATTATTAAAGTAGCAGAATTCTATTAAACACTTTCCTTTCTCATTTTGTAAACCGAGACCTTTGTTTCCCATTAGTTCTTTATGCATGCCTGCAGTTCCAATGTTCACATTCATGCCTTCAATTACAAGCATACTGTCTGTGATTGGAGTTTTAATGAGCGTCTCTTCAGACCATTCACAGAACTCATCAGATAGCTGGAAACTAAATATTGAGCTCCAGATATTTAAAGATGGGTTCTTTAATGTAGCAGAGAAATGTATTACACATTGCAATGGCTGGAGGTTGAAGCTAGACAAATTCAGACTGAAAATATAGCATAATTTTTTAACAGAGTAATTAACCCTTGGAATCTATGAATCCATGAAAAGGTGTATTGGAACCAGCAGTGGCAGAGTAATTCAGCCTTCACCTACAATCATCACTGGCTTTACAGATGAGAGAGAAATGAAGTAGGAAGACAAATTGCTTATATAAAGCACCTTTCACATACTGCACATTAAAGTGCTTCATAATCCCCTCTCAAAAAAAATTGCAAAGTTTTTGCTACTGCACCACCTTATGCTGTGTGATCTCATCAAAACTCATAAGTAGCAAGCCAGACTGGGACAGTATTTGGATAGCAGACCTTATAGGAACACCTTGGCACCACAAGAAGTGGTGACTACATTCTGTATATAGTTTGATTGATGAGAAAAGGGACTCACCCTCTGTAAATCTGTTTCTCTACTTATTTTTTACCAACAAATAAAGATGTCATTAATTACTGTATCAACTGCTGCAGCCTTCCTTCAATCTCCTTTGTAAGGAAGGCAAGAGACTTTTAAAAGAAGTTAGTTATTAAGCCACTAGACAGGAGTGTCATCATCACTGTAAATGATCTACCAAGAGGAAGTGAAAAAACGTAATATCCCAGCTGAATAAATCCATGCCAGAATCTTGTAATAGAAAATCCACATTTCTTATAAAAACAGCTCAGAGGCTAGTCCATTCTGCTTTTATAATCTGTTAAGAACCGTTCAATCAAACCTACATTTATATAATCATTTTCAAACTAAAACTTCAAGACACTTTAATGCAATTAAAATCAATGAATCCAAACATTAAAAGCCCTTTAAATGTCAAAACAAAGAAACAAGTCTTTAGGCTGTGCTAATCATAGCCAAGATCTACGTCATTTTTTTCTTGTCCTTCCCATGTGCATATTTTGAAAGAATCAGGATGATCTATATTAGTATTATAGATGTGAACAGTGTAGATGTACAATAGTTTCAAACATCACATAGCTAAATCAGTCTGAAAATCATCTGTTACATATACGGATACCCTCACTCAATAAGTTACTCCAAGATCAGTCACAGTGGAGCGAATAGAACTGCTCCTGGAGTAACATACTAAGTAAGAAGACTGGAATCTAGCCCAGAGGCTGTTACATATATTTCCTTCATATCTGACTTCTGTGGGTTTACATCCCACTCATTTCACTTTGACCTTCAGATTCAACTAAACTCAAAATCCCAATGTTAAATTCAGTTGAGTTCCTCATTAATTTGATTCAAAATCAGCTGTTTCTCATTCAGAGCTGGACCAGGCTCACTCAGAAGGTTTGTGAGCCTCAGAGGTTTTTACAAAACCCCAACCCAGGTGAATTTCACATGGTTTTGGCTGCAAGCAATTCTCACAGCTCTATGTCTAACTAGAATCATGAAAGAAGTTTTGCCTAGAAGTGAAACTCTCAAAGGCTGACCATTCATTATGTTTCCAAAAATCTGGGAGAAATCAATTGCTTTTAATATTGTTTGATTTTGCCTTCTTCAGAAAGTAACTTGAACAGTTTTGTGATAAGTAAATGCAAAACTTGTCCATCGCAAAAGAGAAGGAAGCAGTAAAAGGTGCTTTCTCCCTCCCCTGTGCCTCTCCACAAATAGGCCAGCCACAATTGCAGCCTAAGCAGAGGACTGTTCACAGCTACTGTCCCCACAGGTGCTAATCCCCTTCAAAAGAGGTGAGATGGTTTGGCCAGAGTACTGCCCCTCTCTTCAACTGGCCAGTAGATCTGGCTGTCCATTGATGGCTGTGAGCACTGAACCCTACCCAGAATCATGACACAGAAGTTGCACTCCTCAGGAGCCACAAACTCGTCCTGAAAGCATGAAGTTAAGTTGGGTTCTCTTCTTCCCATATATGATGAATAATAAGGATCCTGCAAGACAAATTAGGCCTGCAGTGACAGCTGTTAAAAATAAATAATAAAAGTAGGAAAGTTTATGGAGTTTAAGGCTATCCTAAAATATGGTAGGCACCTCACAATCAAGATACAGTCCTTATCCAGAAGAAGGGTGTCATCTGATTTGACATGACACTACAAGCGAGGGTCAGATATAAAAACAGATAGAAGGGCAGAAGAAGGACAAGGGTGCCAAGAAGATGATGTGGTTATTCAGTAAGGAACATACACATTTTAATGATTCAGTCCCTTTAATTAAAAAAACAAACAAACAGTATTATTAGTTGGTTACCTTGCCTGTTCACTTTCTGTAGGCTTCATGACAGAGTTGTTTTTAGGAGGGACGTGAATGTGGCAAGGGATCAAACAGTTACAGGAGAGCATTGCAAATCTAAAGAACAGCACAGAAGAAGGGAAAGAAAAATCTTGTAGAAGGAAACTAAGGCTTTGTCTACACTAGTGCTTTTGTTGGCAAAACTTTTGTCAGTCAGGGTGTGAAAAACGCCAATATGGACAGCACTATGTTGGTGGGAGAGCTACTGCTGCTCATTGGGGGTGGTTTAATTATGGTGGCCGGATAGCACTCTCCCATCAGCATAGAACAGCTACACAGACCTTACAGCAGCGCAGCTGCAGCAGTACAGCTGTGCCACTGTAAGGTCCACAGTGCAGACATCGCCTAAGAAGGTATCAAGGTTAGAGCCATTGTTAGAGCAGAAATTATGTGGGAGCGCAAAGGCTTTCCTTGAGGTTTGCATGTGTATCATGGAAATTGGAGCCAATAGGGTTGCACAGATGAAAATGAGGGTATAAGTTGTCCTGCAGAGTGTTTATTACCGATAATGAGTTGTGAGAAGGAAGAAAGCCAATTTGACTTTCAGATCTCAGAGACTCTTTGTGGCCCTTGCTGTTAGACTGATCTGGAATCCCTGAGACACAATAAGAACCCCATGGTGCAATTTTCACACTATCACTTTTTAATGGAGAACTGCACTTCCAGCTACACTTGCTCTTCAAAACCACACTTTGGGAATCAGCCAATGTGCTTTTACCACTCAGACAGCTCTTTCATTTATTGCCTTTGCAGTTAGGGTGTCATATACATATGTTTCAGGCACACTATGAAGCATAGTATCAAATAGTATCTATGGTGCCATAATCTCCCAACCAGAAATGTATTGTTATGCCTGTGAAATAGTTATTTTGGAAGGGAAATATTACTTAACAAGTATTTCTAAATCGATGTTATTTACATGGTCACTTTACTGAGGACTAAGAAATAAAAAGTTCCTGCCATAAAGGGTTTACAATCTAAATATAAAACACAGCCCAAAGATAGAGCATTTAATGCACTAAGAAACAAGGGAGTAAGAAGAGACCGTTAGCATGCATCTTGTTAGTTCCACTGTTTTTAAAAATAGGATAAAAAAAATCAAGATTTAAAACACAACTCTTACCTATTGTATCGTTAACACAAAGAGATTACTGAAATGGAAAAGGGTTTTAAAATCTTTGTTTCTCATTTGTGTTCTTTGTTTACCTTTTGCACTTTGCTTGTCTTGGAATGTGCAAGGAGACCAGCCAGCCTCACTTCCTGGTTCACATGCACGAGCACAATGCTCTTTCCTTTGAGTCTCCAAAACAGCTGGAATATTCACATTCTGAAAAGAAGTTTTCTTTGAAATTAACAGGAAAAAATAAATGAAAGCACCCTCAAGTCAGGTTAAATTTTGAGGGGGAAAAACAACCCCCCCCACAACTCATTTTATATTACACATCTTTTGGAGCCTAAACTACTTAACAGTAGCCCTTTGGGGATATTGTGTGAATAGGATTATGTACTCATGCAAGCAAATGCAACCCTCCCCTTTGTGGGCTACCTAGACTATGGCTCCAGAAGCGTACGAGTAAGCAAAAAAAAAAATTCATTTTTTTCAATAAGTCAAAATTTTCCACAGAAGTAGACACTTGACACTTTCCATGAAAATTTTCATTTAATTGAAAATCCAGTTTTCCATCCAAAACCAGTTTGAATGGAAAATTTTCAATCAACCCACATATGTTGTATGGCCAATTGACATATACCCTTAGTTAAGAACGTTTGCACTTTGAGTGTACATTATACTAACCAAAAAAGCAAAAAAATAAAAAAAACACCCAAACCACAACCATCCTACATTAAAAATTATTAAGGGTGCAACGTGAAGCATTCAAAAGTTAGGAAATGCCAAAACTAAGGTTGCCCAAGCAATTTTCATTCAGCCCTCTTTTGTGTATACATTATGACATGGTCTTGAGTTACATGATCAAGACCCATGCCTCATTCAGTGAAAGGGTAGTTATTCCCTATTTCTTTTTATCCTCCTCAACCAATATGTGGCCCCCAGGCTTTATTTAATGCATACCATCCCAACTCTGCACAGAATATATTATTATAAGTTCCTTCCTTTCAGAGTATCCATGGGCTGCACAAACATGAATTAATTTATCTCCATAACACCCCTTGGAGATTAAGTGTTATTATTATAGCCATTTTTCACCTGAGGAATTCACAGAGAGGTTAAAGCCAAAAATATCCACTCATTTGGGGTGCCCAATTTGAGAGACCTAGAGCATGATTTTTCAGAGTATTTAGAGTTGTTATAGCTCTTTATATGTTCAAAACACAGCTCCCCATGTCTTCTTTTGTAGTTGTGAACACCTAGCACTTTTTTAAATCTGTCCCTAGGTGTCTCATATTGGGCAACCAGAAAATGGGGAACATACAATTCACAGGTGCTAACTGTGAAAAGTTTGGTGTGAATAACTTACCTAGCATCATATAGGAACTCCATGGCAGAGAGAGACTCCAATTGTCCATGGGGGCAATCAATTTCCTTAACCATCCTTTTCTTCCTGAAATCCTCTGCCTCATTCACTACACAACTTCTACCTTCTGCAACAAATGAGGCAAGAGTCCTACAGACAACAGTATAATTCACCATACAACCCTGATTAATTATCAGAGCAGGTCCATCCTGTGCACTGAATGAGGTAGGAGTCCAGACAACCTTAATATTAAGTATTGCAACCATCTCTATGTTATACACCTCTACCCCAATATAACGCAACCCAATATAAGATGGGAAAGCTCTGACACATTTCTTTGAGCAGCGTGTTGAGGGTACCAGGCCAGGCTGAGGCCGAGGGGTTCGATAAGGGGCAGAGAGTCTCGGGGGTGGTCAAGGGCTCCCCCCAGTGTCTGGGGGGCAGGAGCTGTGGGAGGGCACTTTTGGGGGCCCCACAGTCCCAGAGTGTCCTGGGGGATTAGCAGGGGGCCGGGAGCAGCCCGCTCTGCTTCCCTCGCCCTGGCCCCAGCCATGTCGCTCGGGGGACGGGGTTTGTGGGAAGGGATCTCCCCTGCACTCACCAGAGAAGCGGAGCAGCTCAGCCCCAGTCCGCTCCACTCCGCCAGCTTCCAGATGCAGTGCTCCACTTCCCTCTGCAGGTGAGTATGAGGGGGGTGTCCTTTCCCCAACCTACCTGTACTCGCTGGTGGCGGGAAGCAGAACGCTGTGGCTGAGAGCTGGCAGAGTGGAGCGGGCTGGGACCGCTTCGCTCTGCTTCCCACTGCTGGTGAGTGTGGGGGGCATCCTTTCCCCAACCTCCCCGCACTCATCAGCAGCGGGAAGCAGAGCAGCCCAGCTCCAGCCAGCTCCACTCTGCCAGCTCTCAGCCATGGCGTTCCACTTCCTGCCGGGCAGGTGAGTGCAGGAACTTTCCCCAGCCACCCCTCAGTGACATGGCTGGGGCTAGGCCAAGGAAAGTGGAGCAGGCTGGGGTTGCGTCGCTCCGCTTCCCACCACAGGTGAGCGCGGGGGGGAATCCTTTCCCCAACCTCCCCTCACTCACCATCAGCAAGAAGCGGAGTGCTGCAACTGAGAGCTGACAGAGTGGAGTGGGCTGGGGCTGGGCTGCTCCACTTCCCACCACTGCTGGTGAGTGTCTGTCAGGGAGTGGGGAAGAGTGGATAGGGGTCCGAGCCATCAGAGGACAGGGGGATTGGGTAGAAGATGGGGTCCTGGGGGTATTTAGGGATGGGGGTCTCTCAAGGGGGCAGTCAGGAAACAAGGAACGAGGGCGGGGCCAAAGCAAGTTTGGTATAACACGGTGTCACCTATTACACAGTGAGATTTTTCTTCTCCCGAGGACTGCGTTATATTGGGGTAGACGTGTACTTATAAGAAGCACACGGGATTTTTATAGGGGAGAAGGCAACATGCCGCATTTATTGAGAATACAACAGTTAGCATATACTTTTTAATTATACATACATACACACCATGCACACAGTTTTACCAGTTGATGTTTATAATTACCAGTTTAGAGCTTGGTTTAATTTAGTGGCCAGCCAGATTGGTCACAGAGGGGAACAGAGCTTTGTTGGTTGCGATTTGATACTTTTGGAGTGTGGCAAGACAAACCCAAAGTTCCATGGAAAACTACCCTGTTTTTATAGGGTGTTTTTGTTGTTGAAGTTTAAGGATTTTGCTGTGTCAGTTTATGACCAGTTATTTCTTAATTCGTGTTATTTTTTGATGTAAACATTCCAAAAACCTCCGAGAGGATCATCCTGCCCCGGATTTGATTTAATCAATTGTCTTTAGGGTGCCAGCCTCCACTTTAGGGTCATCAATTTGCCCTTTCTTAATTATGGATACACGTTGATGGTTCTCTGGCACCAATACATTTTGATAAGAGTTTTTGCTCCCCCCCTCCCTTTTTTTTTTGGTAACCATCTGGTTAACAATAGCCTTTACACCTTATTTGTGGTGGTGGTTTTTTTTGATGCAAGCATTTATTATTTACGCAAACAGTCTTTTATAAAGACCTTTGAGAATGCAAACAGCAGTATTTTATATCGAGCAAAAAGACATTGTGAATTAAACCTTACTACGTTTTATAACCAAAACAATTCACATTGAGGCCCAGGCCTTTAACATTCCTTTAATTTACTTAACAGACATAATACAAAATCCTGTCTCTTACTAGCTAAGCCTTAAAACAAAGAACTAAAAGGGTCTAATTTGTAACGCACAGGAAACTGGGGCTACGTCTACACCACAGGATAAATTCGAATTAGCTTAAATCGATTTTATAAAACAGATATTATAAAGTCGATTGTGCGTGTCCACACTAGGCACATTAATTCGGTGGTGTGCGTCCATGGTCCGAGGCTAACGTTGATTTCTGGAGCGGTGCACTGTGGGTAGCTACTGCAAAATAATGAGGCCAATAACGTCGATTTGCGTCCACACTAACCCTAATCCGATATAGTAATATCGATTTTAGCGTTACTCCTCTCGTTTTGTAGGAGTACAGAAATCGATTTAAAGAGCCCTTTAAATCAATATAAAGAGCAGTGTAGTGTCGACGGGTGCAGTGTTAAATCGATTTAACGCTGTTAAAATCGGTTTAACAGCGTAGTGTAGACCAGGCCAGAATCTCTCCTAGCCCCAAAGGGTCATTTTTTTCTGCTATTCAGATGAGGTGGCTGGTAGAATGAAATCAAGACATACATTAGTACCTCTATTCTTACATTACAATTATACAATCCTGCTCCTACATATCCCCCTTTTGACACTAAGATTATTAATTGCCAGTGTTACTTTTTATTTAGTTTGTGTAATAGATATTGAATAGTAGTGGACCTAGGACAGATCCCTGTGGGAGCTCACTAGCTCTGTGCCCCCAGTTTGACAGCAAACCATTGACAACTACTCTTTGAGTACAGTCCTTCAACAAGTTGTGCACTCACATTATAGTAATTCTGTCTAGAGTAGACCACATTTTCCTAGTTTGCCTAAGAAATTGTCATGTGGGCATGTGTTTAAAGCCTTACTAAAGTCGAGATATATCAAGTCAACTGCTTCCTCCATCTACTAGGCCCGGAAACCTAACAAAGAAGAAAATTAAGTTGTTTTGGCATGATTTGTTCTTGACAAATCCATTTTGTCTATTACTTGTTACCCTATTATCCGTTAGGTGTTTACAAACTGATTGTTTAATAATTTGTTCCACTATCTTTCCAGGTATCAAAGTTAGGCTGACTGGTCTATAAGAAAAGAGAACAAAGAGGACCCACAAAATTAAAGCTATGTTTGCCTTTCTCAGGTCCACTAGGACCTCACCCATCCTCAAAGATAAATGCTAATGGTAATGAGATTGCTTCAGCTAGTTCCTTAAGTAACCTATGGTGAATGTCATCAGATCCTGCCAACTTGATCTAACTTATTTAAATATTCTTTAACTTGTTCTTTCCCTATTTTGGCTTGTGTTCCTTCCCCCTTGTTGTTAATACTAATTATGTTAAGCATCTGATCACAACCGTTTTAGTGAAGACTGATGCATACCAGGTATTAAACACCTCAGCCCTCTTGATGTCATGTTATTAGTTATCTTTCCCCTCTAAGCAGTGAACCTATGTTTTCCCTTGTCTTTCTCTTACTCATAATGCATTAATAGAACCTCTTTGTACTGCCTTTTATATTCCTTGCTAAGTGTAACTCATTTTGTGTCTTAGCCTTTCTGATTTGATCCCTACATGCTTGTGTTGCTATTTTGCACTCATTCGTAGCAATTTATTCCATGTTTCCACTTTTTATAGGATTCCTTTTTGATTTTCAGGTGATTAAACAGCTCTTGGTGGAGCCATACTGGCCTCTTACTATTCTTCCTATCTTTCCTTCACATAAGGATAGTTTGCTGTTTTGCCTTTAATTTATCTCTTTGAGAAACTGCCAGCAATCCCAAACAACTTTTTCCCTTAGGTTTTCTTCCCATTGTCCCTTACTTACCAATTTTCTGTTTAAGTCTCCTTCAGTCCATGTTTGAGGCAAAAAGGATGAAATTTCACACTTAAAATTGTGCTTGGTTCTGAGACAAGTTAGAACTGCTTCTGACCAAAGATATATTTGCAACAAAAACATTCAAATATTCCAATTTTTTATGTAAAATTTGTGAAACTTCACATAAAAATGCAATTTACAAGTTAAAAATTCCCAAGAACAAAAATGTAACCTTTCCACACCAAACAACCCACACACACCATCAGGATTTTGATAAATGTAACTGTCCAAAGTATTAAGCTATATGTTAGAATATTTGAGTACCAACAAAAAACACAGACAATTTTGACCTGATTTTCAGTCAGCAGCCTCCCCTGATGCAGGAACAAGCTTGTGTGTGTCCCTACCAGCACATACACTTTTGCTGCATTTAGACCTGTATCTACATTGAACAAATGTAGTATATATTTGAAAATTTTTATCACTTGTGTGCACAGGTGATCCATCTCCCACTGAAATCAATGGAAAGACTTGCATTAGTTGCACTAGGCCACAGAAGTGCGCGTGCATGTGCAAAACTGTGCTCACATACATGGAGACTAGGTTGAGAATCCTTAATGTAAATCAGATCCTTAATATAACATTTGCAAATTTGTATTAAGCTTTTTATGTCACTCACAGTACAACTGGCTTCTTTGTCTTCCAAACATATGCACATGTCAAAGGGTTAAAAAGGATAAAAACAGATTAAAGTGATCTTTAAAAAATAAACTAAAAACTGCTTCTCTCTGACATTACAGACAGCAGCTCCAACCATCATCAAGGGATAAATCAATTTGCAGCAGCTGTGCCAGCTATTTAAGTCCAGGGCATGGGGACAGAGTCATGTTAAGATCTTTTTTTTTTTTTTGGCATCCCATAGCACTGCATTCCAGTGATCAGGAACAGAGTTGGTCAAACTATTTGCTATGAACAATATATTCATCAGGTTGGCTCTTCATTCATCAGTTATCTGTGAACAGGTCTCATTCAATTCCCGCCCCCACCCAATTTGTTCATTTTTCATAACTGTTTGAATAATTTTGATTCAATATTTGAGACTGTTAGTTATTTGAGAGCTTTTGTAGTGAATGCTCCATCAATATCCAGAACCCACTATTCAAGCTGTATCATCTCAGTCACACCTTATGGTTTCTCTTCCCTAATTGGATGACCCAGCTTTAATATAACAATTTATTTAGATATGATCCAAGTTCCTGCCTTCAAAAACATTAAAGTAACCATATGTTTTGTTAGATAATGAACTCTCCCACTACTGAAATATTTATGTTTCCTCATCATTAATAACACCACTGCCATCCGGGGCCAGTTGAGACATTGCTTCCAAAGCTGCAATCACAAAGACCTACACCCCACCAAAGACAGACTGACATTCTAGTGTGATCATGACTGCTCAGGTTCGAAGGCCATATGGTGGGCAGGAAGAGATCTGTGATGCTGTTTATGATGCCATAGAAATTATTTTCATCTGATTCTACAGCTATGGAACACAAGCATGTTACCTCTGGCCCATCAAAGAGCTGGAAAAAGTTCAGCAGCAGTACCTTTGAGTCATTATGCTTATCAGCTGACGAGATAAAAATCACATATAAAGTTCTCCAAAAGGATCCCACAGCTTATAAATTGAAACTTCATTGGCATGGACATGTCATCCACAGCGAAGACACCAAGCACCTAAAGAAAATACCATAGAATAATAGCAACTCTTTAATGGGCAAAAGATCACAGGGAAAGGAAAATGAGAGATCTCCTAAAGAATGCACCCAGTTTGACACTGGTATCAACATGTATCAGAGCCTGGGCCTTCCAACTGGCAAGCTCCACACAAAGAGTGAGGAGGGATGTATAAACTCCTGCCCTATGCAGCTGCAATGCTTCTAGTTGCCATCATTCAGGCAATATGCCTTTTCCTACATCCCACATTCACTTGCCCCATGTCATAAACAGATAGCTAAGGGTTAATGTCTCTTTCACCTGAAGCACCTGACCAGAGGACCAATCAGGAAACCGGATTTTTTCAACTTTGGGTGGAGGGAATTGAGTGTCTAAGGTCTTTGTTTTCTGGCTGCCTGCCTTCTCTGAGCTTTGGAGAAGTACTTTCTACCTTCTAGTCTTCTGTTTCTAAGTATAAGAACAAAGAGATCAGATAGTAAGTTCTATGGTTTTCTTTTCTTTGGTATTTGCATGAATATAAGTGCTGGAGTGCTTTGATTTGTATTCTTTTTGAATAAGGCTGTTTATTCAATATTCTTTTAAGCAATTGACCCTGTGTTGTATCATCTAATACAGAGAGAACATTTGTACTTATTTTTCTTTCTTTTTATATAAAGCTCTCTTTTAAGACCTGTTGGAGTTTTTCTTTACTTCAGGGAAATTGAGTCTGTACTCACCAGGGAATTGGTGGGAGGAAGGAATCGGGGAGATTTGTGTGTTGGATCGCTAGCCTGATTTTTGCATTCCCTCTGGGGGAATAGGAAAGTACTTTTTGTTTCCAGGATTGGGAACAGAGAGGGAGATTCACTCTGTTTGGATTCACAGAGCTTGTGTCTGTGTATCTCTCCAGGAGCACCTGGAGGGGGGAAGGGAAAAAGGATTATTTCCCTTTGTTGTGAGACTCAAGGGATTTGGGTCTTGGGGTCCCCAGGGAAGGTTTTTCAGGGGGACCAGAGTGCCCCAAAACACTCTAATTTTTTGGGTGGTGGCAGCAGGTACCAGGTCCAAGCTGGTAACTAAGCTTGGAGGGTTTTCATGCTAACCCCCATATTTTGGACGCTAAGGTCCAAATCTGGGACTAAGGTTATTACATGAGTGGCAGCTGGTGGGAGACAGAATCCAGAAGCCAGTAGAAATATTATATTTTTCTTTTCTCTGCTAAGGGCTTTTTAGCAGAGAGAAGCAGTTGGTTTTAAAAGGGAACCAGAGAGAATTTTTTTTCTGCTCTCTCTCGCAGTTTGTGGCTTGCATGTTAAGCGAGAAGCCATTAAGAACCTGTTAAGGGTCTTTTGTCATGCAATAGCCCTCCCATTAGGAGGCAAGTACCGGCACTTATATGCATGCAAATAAAGTGGTTTTTCTGGTTTCCCTTCATTGAACATTAGCTAGAGAGAGAAAAGGACAAAAAACACTGTTGCTAGGCAGACTTCAGGAGGCAACAGAGAACCTGCAGTTCAGAAGATAAACACCGGAGGGCACCCCAACACAAGAAAACAGGAATCATGACTTCTAAGGCAAAAATTGAGGCCCAAGAGCAAGTCAGAGAAGCTGAACACAGGCGACAACTGGAAATAAAACAAACAGAGATGGAAATAAGAGAAAGAGAAAGAGAGGCGGCCCACCGCCGAGAAATGGAAAAACAACAAAAAGAAAATGAAGAGAAGGAAAAACAGAGAAAACATGAACTGGAGTTGGCAAAAGCTGGGCTGCATGTGCCAGCCAACCCTAACAACCCGGCGCCAAATATTGCTCCACAGCACAGGAAATTTCCCACCTACAAGGCAGGTGATGACACCGAGGCCTTCTTGGAAAATTTTGAAAGAGCCTGTCTTGGGTACAGCATTCCCGAAGACCAGTACATGGTAGAATTGAGGTCACAGCTCAGTGGACCTTTAGCAGAGGTGGCAGCTGAAATGCCTAAGCACCAAATGAATGACTATAAACTTTTTCAAACCAAGGCCAGATACAGGATGGGGATAACCCCAGATCATGCCCGTCGGCGCTTCAGAACCCAAAAGTGGAAACCAGAGGTGTCATTTCCCAAACACGCCTACTACATTGCAAAAAACTATGAGGCCTGGCTAACAGGAAACAACATTCAAACCTTGGAAGAACTGAACCTCCTCATACAAATGGAGCAGTTCTTGGATGGTGTTCCTGAAGACATCACACGGTACATACAAGATGGAAACCCCAAGAATATCGCTGAGGCGGGGGAGATTGGAGCCAAATGGATGGAACTGGCAGAAAGCAAGAAAGCTACTGTCAAGGGGAACGATTACCCCAGGGGGCACACAGACCATAAACCCTACAACCGAGGACAGCCAAAGACCCCACATACCACCCAAGTAAAGCCACAGATACCCTACCCTTCAACCTCACCAGTCTCCAGTAACTCACCTCGGCCCAGTGACCCATCAGATGGAAGATGCTTTAAGTGTAATGAACTGGGACATATCAAGGCCAAGTGTCCCAAGAACACCATGCGAGTGCAATTCATTACACCACCATCACACCCAAGATCCCCAGGCCCGGATGCCTCTCAAATACCCTTGGAGCGAAGGGAAAATTTGAGAGTGGGCGGAAAGAAGGTTACTGCGTGGAGAGACACGGGGGCACAAGTGTCAGCTATCCACCAATCCTTCGTTGACCCCAAATTCATCAACCCAAAGGCCAAAGTTACAATTTACCCCTTCATGTCACAAGCTGTAGACTTGCCTACAGCTCAACTGCCTGTCCAGTACAAAGGCTGGTCAGGAATGTGGACTTTTGCAGTCTATGACAATTATCCTATCCCCATGCTACTGGGGGAAGACTTGGCCAACCAGGTGAGGCGGGCCAAGAGAGTGGGAATGGTTACACGTAGCCAAACCAGGCAAGCTTCCAGACCCATTCCTGTTCCTGAACCGTCCACAGAGGCCCCGTCTGTGTTACCAGAGACCCAGACAGAGGTAGTGGACCCGGATTCCATGCCTACCACTGAAACAGCCACAGCATCTCCAGTCCCAGGCCCGGAACTGGAACAGCAACCAGCACCAACAAGTGCAACCACATCTTCAAACTCAAAGCCAGAGGGCGCCAGCGAGCCAGAACTGGCAGAAGCAACAGACAGCCATACCCAAAAGGCTCAGCCAGAGCCTGAAATGCCCTCAGGTGCACCAGCGGAGAGCGGTTCACCAGTAACGGAAACAACCCCATCACCTACATCGCTTCCAGAGGGACCAAGCCCAAGTCCACAGTCTGAGGAAGAACTGGTGACCCCAGCCTCAAGGGAACAGTTCCAGACTGAGCAGGAAGCGGATGACAGCCTTCAGAAAGCTTGGGCGGCGGCACGGAGCACCCCACCGCCTCTCAGCTCTTCTGATCGATCCCGGTTTGTTATAGACCAAGGACTTTTATACAAGGAAATTCTTTCTGGTGGACACTGGGAAGAATGGCAGCCGCAAAAACAGTTGGTGGTTCCAACTAAGTACCGGGAGAAGCTCTTAAGCTTAGCCCATGATCATCCCAGTGGCCATGCTGGGGTAAACAGAACCAAGGACCGGTTGGGGAAGTCCTTCCACTGGGAGGGGATGGGCAAGGACGTTGCCAAGTATGTCCGGTCTTGTGAGGTATGCCAAAGAGTGGGTAAGCCTCAAGACCAGGTCAAGGCCCCTCTCCAGCCACTCCCCATAATTGAGGTCCCATTTCAGCGAGTAGCTGTGGATATTCTGGGCCCTTTCCCAAAAAAGACGCCCAGAGGAAAGCAGTACGTACTGACTTTAGTGGACTTGCTACCCGATGGCCGGAAGCAGTAGCTCTAGGCAACACCAGGGCTAACACTGTGTGCCTGGCCCTAACAGACATCTTTGCCAGGGTAGGTTGGCCCTCTGACATCCTTACAGATTCAGGGTCTAATTTCCTGGCAGGGACCATGGAAAAACTGTGGGAAACTCATGGGGTGAATCACTTGGTTGCCACCCCGTACCACCATCAAACCAATGGCCTGGTTGAAAGGTTCAATGGAACTTTGGGGGCCATGATACGAAAATTCATCAACGAATTCTCCAATAATTGGGACCTAGTGTTGCAGCAGTTGCTGTTTGCCTACAGGGCTGTACCACATCCCAGTTTAGGGTTTTCACCATTTGAACTTGTGTATGGTCACGAGGTTAAGGGGCCATTACAGTTGGTAAAGCAGCAATGGGAGGGGTTTACGCCTTCTCCAGGAACTAACATTCTGGACTTTGTAAGCAACCTACAAAGCACCCTCCGACACTCTTTAGCCCTTGCTACAGAGAATCTAAAGGATGCTCAGGAAGAGCAAAAGGCCTGGTATGACAGACATGCCAGAGATCGGTCCTTCAAGGTAGGAGACCAGGTTATGGTCTTGAAGGCGCAACAGGCCCATAAGATGGAAGCATCATGGGAAGGGCCCTTCACGGTCCAAGAGCGCCTGGGAGCTGTAAACTACCTCATAGCATTTCCCAATTCCTCACTAAAGCCTAAAGTGTACCATGTTAATTCTCTCAAGCCTTTCTATTCCAGAGACTTACAGGTTTGTCAGTTTACAGTCCAGGGAGATGATGCTGAGTGGCCTGACGGTGTCTACTACGACGGGAAAAAAGACGGTGGCGTGGAAGAGGTGAACCTCTCAACCACCCTGGAACGTCTGCAGCGGCAACAAATCAAGGAGCTGTGCACTAGCTTCGCCCCATTGTTCTCAGCCACCCCAGGACGGACTGAACGGGCATACCACTCCATTGATACAGGTAATGCTCACCCAATCAGAACCCCACCTTACCGAGTGTCTCCTCATGCCCAAGCTGCTATAGAACGGGAGATCCAGAACATGCTACAGATGGGTATAATCCGCTCATCTACCAGTGCATGGGCATCTCCAGTGGTTCTGGTACCCAAACCAGATGGGGAAATACGCTTTTGCGTGGACTACCGTAAGCTCAATGCTGTAACTCGTCCGGACAACTATCCAATGCCACGTACCGATGAGCTATTGGAAAAGTTGGGACGTGCCCAGTTCATCTCTACAATAGACTTAACCAAGGGGTACTGGCAAGTACCGCTAGATGAACCTGCCAAGGAGAGGTCAGCATTCGTCACCCATGCGGGGGTGTATGAATTCAATGTCCTTCCTTTCGGCCTTCGAAATGCACCCGCCACCTTCCAGAGGCTGGTAGATGGTCTACTAGCTGGACTGGGAGAATTTGCAGTTGCCTACCTCGATGATGTGGCCATTTTTTCAGACTCCTGGCCCGAACACCTACTACACCTGGAAAAGGTCTTTGAGCGCATCAGGCAGGCAGGACTAACTGTTAAGGCCAAAAAGTGTCAAATAGGCCAAAACAGAGTGACTTACCTGGGGCACCAGGTGGGTCGAGGAACCATAAACCCCCTACAGGCCAAGGTGGATGCTATCCAAAAGTGGCCTGTCCCAAAGTCAAAGAAGCAGGTCCAATCCTTCTTAGGCTTGGCCGGATACTACAGGCGATTTGTACCACACTACAGCCAAATCGCTGCCCCACTGACCGACCTGACCAAAAAGACCCAGCCAAATGCAGTTAAGTGGACTGATGAGTGTCAAAAGGCCTTTACCCAACTTAAGGCAACGCTCATGTCTGACCCTGTGCTCAGGGCCCCGGATTTTGACAAGCCATTCCTAGTAACCACGGATGCATCTGAGCGTGGTATAGGAGCAGTGCTCATGCAGGAAGCAACAGATCACAACTTCCATCCTGTCGTGTTTCTCAGCAAGAAACTGTCTGAGAGGGAAAGTCACTGGTCAGTCAGTGAAAAGGAATGCTATGCCATTGTGTACGCCCTGGAAAAGCTACGCCCATATGTTTGGGGACGGCGGTTCCAACTACAAACTGACCATGCTGCACTAAAGTGGCTTCATACTGCCAAGGGGAACAACAAGAAACTTCTTCGTTGGAGTTTAGCTCTCCAAGATTTTGATTTTGAAATTCAACACATCACAGGAGCTTCTAACAAAGTAGCTGATGCACTCTCCCGTGAGAGTTTCCCAGAATTCAGTAGTTAAAAAGTGTTCTTAAAATGTAGAAGTCTGTTAGTTATATACTTAGGAGTATATGTAAAGGTGTATGTGTTGTATTAATCTGTTTATTTTCAAGTTCTAGAAGGAAATCGCCGCCAGTGAGCTTCCCCACTGTCTGCAATTTGGGGGGCGTGTCATAAACAGATAGCTAAGGGTTAATGTCTCTTTCACCTGAAGCACCTGACCAGAGGACCAATCAGGAAACCGGATTTTTTCAACTTTGGGTGGAGGGAATTGAGTGTCTAAGGTCTTTGTTTTCTGGCTGCCTGCCTTCTCTGAGCTTTGGAGAAGTACTTTCTACCTTCTAGTCTTCTGTTTCTAAGTATAAGAACAAAGAGATCAGATAGTAAGTTCTATGGTTTTCTTTTCTTTGGTATTTGCATGAATATAAGTGCTGGAGTGCTTTGATTTGTATTCTTTTTGAATAAGGCTGTTTATTCAATATTCTTTTAAGCAATTGACCCTGTGTTGTATCATCTAATACAGAGAGAACATTTGTACTTATTTTTCTTTCTTTTTATATAAAGCTCTCTTTTAAGACCTGTTGGAGTTTTTCTTTACTTCAGGGAAATTGAGTCTGTACTCACCAGGGAATTGGTGGGAGGAAGGAATCGGGGAGATTTGTGTGTTGGATCGCTAGCCTGATTTTTGCATTCCCTCTGGGGGAATAGGAAAGTACTTTTTGTTTCCAGGATTGGGAACAGAGAGGGAGATTCACTCTGTTTGGATTCACAGAGCTTGTGTCTGTGTATCTCTCCAGGAGCACCTGGAGGGGGGAAGGGAAAAAGGATTATTTCCCTTTGTTGTGAGACTCAAGGGATTTGGGTCTTGGGGTCCCCAGGGAAGGTTTTTCAGGGGGACCAGAGTGCCCCAAAACACTCTAATTTTTTGGGTGGTGGCAGCAGGTACCAGGTCCAAGCTGGTAACTAAGCTTGGAGGGTTTTCATGCTAACCCCCATATTTTGGACGCTAAGGTCCAAATCTGGGACTAAGGTTATTACACCCCATGATACAGCATATGCCAGAGAGGCATATCTCAGTAATGCAGCATATGCTCAAAATTCAAATGTAGTTGTGAACCTGCATACTCTATAGATTGCAGCATCCTTCTATGGTATCAATGTCCTTCACCCTCTTTTTTCATTTTCATGTCTTTCACTGGGCTCTGTCTGTACAATTCGTTCTCACCTCTCTATGTGAAGGAAATCTCTCACTGCATACAATTATATTGTACACATTGTTATTTGCATTTCCTACACTATTTCTTAAAAATAATTATTCTTAAGAAAGAAAGAAAATGAAAAGAGCCGACGTACTCATGCCTGGTACTTGGTCTGAAGACCTACAAGCAAAACCCAGGTGATGTGCGAAGTGATGCAGGGATCTCAGTAGATACCACTCCTCCTTTGGAACCAATGGAATTGCCTTAGGTTTAGGTTAGAAGTCACTGCGCTGTATCTCCTCTAGGAAATAAAATGTGTTATCCATAAGCCTTAAATGCTCTAGGACTCAGCTGTCTGAGAGAATGCTTCTACCCCATGGCCCAATGTGATCCATTCCCACCCCTCTCTTTCCAGTCAAGGCATGGCAGTTGTGACCACATGCTTTCGGTCTTGGTGTGGACCAGAGACTCTGACATCAGGACATTTCCAATGGGAAGTGGCTCTGGAATGTGATGTGCTGGAAGTCTGTCATGCCTCACCACTTTTAGGGCACAGTGCAAAATTCATTTCTTTAGTGATGACTAAATACTTCACTTCCTGTTTTAAAATGTGAAACAGTTCCCTTGTTCCACCCAAGAGGTGAGTGCATTTCATAGATAGTTAAAATGGTTCCTATATTTGTATAGAGTTTGTCAAGTTCTTTAGGATCCTTTGAAATTAAAAATCCCTATGCCATTGTAAGTGATCATTATTTACATATAGAGAGAAAATAGTTCATTTAAAGCTAGCTAACTGGGTACCCATACCAATTATATTAATCATACTGGAGTGTCTTGAGACTATGAATTTTCCATACATTTTGCTATGCCAACCCATGATACTGAGCAACGAAGTATCACTAGATGCTGAAGCCACTGACTCACCTGTCAAATAAGAGGTACATACACCTCCATACCACCTTCCAACTCAGAGAAAGAGGGAAAGGGGTTGAAACGAAAGTGGAAAGTAAAATGAAAAATAATATGAAGAGTGAAAAGTAAGACGATCTAGAAAAGAAAGAAGTGTTGGAACAAATACTGGAGTTTTCCATTGCAAATTATCATCACTAACCGGCTGTCTGGGAACCACTCCAACCTGATGTTGGGTTCTCTTTGATAACGTGGTGTTTCTAAGCAACATTTCTAGGCAGCTCATGCATATGAGTAGTTAGCCACCACTCCATGACTTCAAAAAAAATGAATTTCTTTTGTTAGATGCAGATCCAATTTGTTGTTTGTTTGTTTTTTATATAAAAATACAGCAGGCCTTTTAAGATACAGTTTTTAAAAAATAAAGAATTAGCACTAAGTATTGTAACACATTTTACCATATACAGCAGAGAGGCTAATTTATTCATCAATATATTAATGAATCTCCTATTTTTCTTCTCAACAGATGGGTATTCATGTAATGTGTTAAAGTTGTCAGGTATTTATGTTCTAATTCCATATGCATAATCAGCTAAAGACACCTCTTATTTAAGAATGACAATGACCATTTTATTCAGGTGATGTGTTTGTGCTAGGATCTCAGTGAAATATTCTACAGAGTGGAGACCTGTTCCACCAGAATTTCTAAATTTCATTCTTCTTTTCAAATCTCATGGAAAATCTGGGAGAAAATCTGGACTCAAATCAGTTTAATCTGTACCTAGTGTTTCAGTTTTTCAAGTATTCAAACAAGGCTTATAAAGACCAAGTAGTATGTGATTTTTGTGGCTTCACTGGAGTATTTAGAAGCTATTCCTATCCCCCTAACATTATGTCTGATTGTATGCATGCATCCATAAGACCAGTAGCTAGTAGAGAAGAACAGCAATACTTCTCTGAAGCAAGAGATTTTCCAGTTTCAGCAAACTGAATGAGTTGTTGACACTCAACACAGGTAGAATATGAAGAATAGAGCAAAGATGTTTGTGTAGAATACCTCATCTATGAAAAGCTGAAAGGCACTGACAACATATGACTCCCAATACGAGATCTGAAACAGGCAGGAATTCAGATATTGGTGGTAGAAGAGAACTAGACCCATTCTTGGCTAACGGACATTGAGAGAAAGAGAATTCTGTAAACTGCTGACCTGGACTATGCTTTTGCAGTGCCTCAGGAGATCACCATGTTCAGTTAGCATGACCCCCTAGGGCAGGGGTCGGCAACCTTTCAGGAGTGGTGTGCCAATTCTTCATTTATTCACTCTAATTTAAGGTTTCGCTTGCCAGTAATACATTTTAACATTTTTAGAAGGCTCTTTCTATAAGTCTATAATATATAACTAAACTATTGTTGTAAAGTAAATAAGGTTTTTAAAATGCTTAAGAAGCTTCATTTAAAATTAAATTAAAATTCAGAGCCCCCCAGAGCGGTGGCCAGGACCCAGACAGTGTGAGTGTCACTGAAAATCAGCTTGCGAGCTGTCTCTGGCATGCATGCCATAGGTTGCCTACCCCTGCCCCAAGGCGTGGTTGAATCAAAGAGGTTAAAGAGAGGGAATGTCTACAGATCATTGGCAGGGATTGTCATATTCCAAATTTAGGAAGAAAATACTTCAGATTTCCATAAAAAAAATTCCCATCAAAAAGAACTCAAACCTGGAATATTTGAATCTGACTCATGTAACTACAAATGAGACATTTGGTTAGCTAGCATTTCATACACAGTCACATAAACAAACTGCATTTACCACTCTAAGCCTGGAGCCACACACCCCTTGCTTAGCAAGACAGCACCCTTTATTTTGGTAATGTTAGAGATCCAGTGTATGAAATAAGACTTTTGTAATGGGCAAATCCTCATTTAGCACTGAATTCTGACTACTTCGGGGTATGTCTGTAGGGATGAAAAGGGAACAAGAGTCTTTTCTCCCACTAAAGCTCCCAGATGGGGCTCAAGCAGAATGTGGAATCCCTATATGCTAGTGTGGATACTGACTGAAATACCTTGTGGTGCTCCACAGCTACAAAAGGCCTCAACTAGATTAGGGATGCAGACAGTTCCCATCCTGCCCCTCATTCTGCTCTCTGGCTTTAGGCAATGGAGACAGCTCACACTATACTTTTTAGCATCAATGTAACAAGGGTTTTACATCATTCTCCAGTCAGCACTGCCTGATGTATTCTGTCCACGTCTTCCCTGCAGAGGCTGATGGCCTCAGAGCACCTCCACTTGGTCATGGCAGATCCACATGGGGCCGGATGCACTACATCCGAGCGTGCTAAAGGAGTTGGTGAATGTGATTGCAGAGCCATTGGCCATTATCTTGAAAACTCATGGTGATCAGGGGAGGTCCTGGATGACTGGAAAAAGGCTAATGTAGTCCTCATCTTTAAAAAAGGGAAGGAGGAGGATCCGGGGAACTACAGGCCAGTCAGCCTCACCTCAGTCCCTCGAAAAATCATGGAGCAAGTCCTCAAGGACTCAATTCTGAAGCACTTAAAGGAGAGGGAAGTGATCAGGAACAGTCAGCATGGATTCACCAAGGGCAAGTCATGCCTGACTAGCCTAATTGCCTTCTTTGAGGAGATAACTGGGTCTGTGGATGAGGGGAAAGCAGTGGATGTGTTATTCCTTGACTTCAGCAAAGGTTTTGGTATGGTCTCCCACAGTATTCTTGCTAGCAAGTTAAATAAGTATGGGCTGGATGAATGGACTATAAGGTGGATAGAAAGCTGGCTAGATCGTTGGGCTCAATGGGTAGTGATCAATGGCTCCATGTCTAGTTGGCAGCTGGTTTCAAGTGGAGTGCCCCAAGGGTTGGTCCTGGGGCCGGTTTTGTTCGATATCTTCATTAATGATCTCAAGGAAGGCATGGAGGATTGGTCCTGCTTTGAGAAGGGGGTTGGACTAGATGACCTCCTAAGGTCCCTTCCAACCCTGAGATTCTATGATTTTATGGACTGTACTTTCAGCAAGTTTGCAGATGACACTAAACTGGGAGGAGTGGTAGATACACTGTAGGGTAGGGATAGGATATAGAGGGACCTAAACAAATTAGATTGGGCCAAAAGAAACCTGATGAGGTTCAACAAGGACAAGTGCAGAGTCCTGAACTTAGGATGGAAGAATCCCATTCATTGTTACAGACTAAGGACCAAATGGCAAGGAAGCAGTTCTGCAGAAAAGGGCCTAGGGGTTACAGTGGACGAGAAGCTGGATATAAGTCAACAGTGTGCCCTTGTTGCCAAGAAGGCTAATGGTATTTGGGCTGTATAAGTAGGGGCATTGCCAGCAGATTGAGGGACGTGATCATTCCCCTCTATTTGACATTGGTGAGGCCTCATCTGGAGTACTGTGTCTAGTTTTGGGCCCCACACTACAAGGAGGATGTGGAAAGATTGGAAAGAGTCCAGCAGAGGGCAACAAAAATTATTAGGGGGCTGGAGTACATGACTTATGAGGAGAGGTTGAGGGAACTGGGATTGTTTAGTCTGCAGAAGAAAAGAATGAGGGGGGATTTGCTAGCTGCTTTCAACTACCTGAAAGGGGGTTCCAAAGAGGATGGATCTAGACTGTTCTCAGTGATAGCAGATGACAGAACAAGGAGTAATGGTCTCAAGTTGCAGTGGGGAGATTTAGGTTGGATATTAGGAACACTATTTCACTAGGAGGGTGGTGAAGCACTGGAATGGGATACCTAGGGAGGTGGTGGAATCTCCTTCCTCAGAGTTTTTTAAGGTCAGGCTTGACAAAGCCCTGGCTGGTATGATTTAGTTGGGAATTGGTCCTGCTCTGAGCAGGTAGTTGGACTAGATGACTCCTGAGGTCCCTTCCAACCCTGATATTCTATGATTCTATGCCTTCCCCACAAGTATTGCATGGAGGAGCAAGTCCACAACTTGATCCCAATTGCTAATGACCTCAACATAAATAACTGAAAGTGGATGTGCATATTTCCAATACTGAGGCATGATGGACAAGTGTGAAGATGCTGGAGTGCATAAGAGGATGCAGGAAAGTGTGAACTTGTGAAAGAAATCTACTGCAGCACACAATAAGATCTAACACTTGGAAAGTGTTTTTAGTAAACAATTCATCTGCTGAATTTAGCTTTTTTGTTGATTTATTATTTTTAAGAGAGTTGGAAGGTTTCACAAGCTGTCCATGGGAAGACCAGAGATTCTACACATTTGTTTGCCGCTGGTAATTCTTCATTGAAAGTTTTACATGAAAATATTTTGGTCTACGTTTCCTAGTGACTCTTCACTGCACTGCTGTGAGCATTCAGTATCTGCAGTTCAGAACCCAAACTGTTCATCTCCTTCCCTTTTAGGAGTTTCCAGGCTTTCTTTACAGGCTTTATGCCTGGAGAAACCTCCAAAAACATGTTCCTCAACCCATCTCCCTCATTTCATTCTGACTCCCCCTAAAAACTCCAGGTTGTCCCTTGAAGACTTTGAGGAAAAAAGGGGAAGGAAAGGGTTTATTTTCTAAATGAGTGCATTTTTCAAGTTATATATAGAACTGGATTAATTTTTTTCAACAAAAAAATTCAGTGAAAAAAATGCAGATATGGTGACATTGAAACATCATGTCAGTCTCATAAAATCATTCATTTTGAAAAAAAAATCCAATGTTGTTTTGACCTTTTCTTTGAACAAAATGTTTTCATTTTTCAGTTTGAAAAGACTTGTTCTAAAATTTCCTTTAATAGTATTATTAAAAATCCAAAACCGCAATGAAATATGACTATTTTGTCAAACAGAATTCCATCCAACATGAATATTTTTACTATTTGATTTACAAAACATTCAAAAAAATTGTTTTCAGTCCAACCTTTTGAAATATTTTTTTTGACTTTCTGAAATTGCCAGCAAACTGAAAATTCCACTATTCACACTGTAGTGCCTGATCTAAAGCTCTTGCCATCAAATGAAAGACTCCCATTGGCTTCTGTGAGCGTTGAATCAGTTCTTTATTGAGCAACCATTTGATTTTATTGTCTCCATTGCCCCTTCTGTCCCTCTGTATGTCTGCTTATGATTCTCACCTGTTGTGCCTTGACATATTGAGATCAGTTACACTTTGAAAGGGACTAAGTCTTTTGTTTTGTTTTGAAAAGGTAGCTAGGATGTTTCTGGGTGTTCAAAAATAATGCAATAATTTTGGTTGGACATATAGATTGTGTGTTATTGTTTCTGTCCCTGATTGGCTGAATACTAGTGGCTGTGATTTTGAAATTCACTTTCCACAAATATTCTCCAGTAATCATGTAAAGTGGGAAAGAGTTCTGCTAATAAACATGTTTGTAGAATATTCACAGAAAATGAATGCAACTGGGATTGAATACAGACAAAGGACCTTAAGCATTCTTAATGAGCATAATCAGAATTTTGGACACATTTCTGCCACCCTTAATCACACAGAGCAGTCCATGACTGCACAAGTAGTCCCATGGTAGTCAATATAAGAAAGGTCAGTAGAATTAAGCCTTTATGAATAATTTTTGCAGTATTCATCCAGCTCTAGTAAGGCCTCCAATTAGGTCTTAAACCATCTTGGACAGTGTGATTAGAAGCAGATTAGTCTTGTAGTTAAAAACCTGGCTTTAGACTTAGGAGACTTGAGTTCAGTTCCTTAGCCTCCTATCCCCTCCCAAACCATTTAGGGAATGATCTGAAATCAATGGAGCTCTTTTTTTTGGATTTGGATCAGGCTCTTATTCTTTCTGGACTTCACTCTAATTCATTAATGTTTATGAGATGCTCAGATACCAGTGATTGTGGTAATAAAAGTACCTAAAGAGACAGATGAAAAGATGACAGTTTAGAATTCCTTCCTCATCCCTGCTGTGATCAATTTATGCCCTGAAACATAAGATTTGATGACCTTGTTATGCTAAGGTGCAGAGTCAAATATTTTATTAATAAAATGTCCCTGACCTTTTAATAACCTGGGCACAATATTTGACTCTTTTAGTTGACTACTGAGATTGATCCTGCAAGTTGCTGAACACCTCACAGGAAATGTTTTGAGCTCTCAGCCTGTATTAAAGTCAGTTGGAACAGGAACTGATGGAACTCAGCACCTTCAGGCATTCCATGCAGTAATTAGGAGTATGGATGTGCTCTGACATTATGTATATGCACTGTGGGTTTTTTCCTGCATGGCCCTTAAAATAAATAAATAAATAAAAATCAAGAGAGTCCCAATTCAGGCTCACTCCTGCAAAAATGCAGAGCATGCTGGTTTTAAATCACCAAAGCACATAAAAGTTAAGCATGTGGTTAAGCACATGAGTAGTTTAATTGAACTGAGACCATTTACATGCTTAAAGTTAAACACATGGTTAAGTGCTTTGCCCTCAAAAGGGATAGTTAAAAGGATATCTTTAAGGAGTGACAAAAAAGTGCTACTTACAGTCATTTGTCTAAGGCCAAGTTAAACTCATGGCTAAGTTCATCCCTGACATAAATCCAATGACTCCAGTAAAGTTAGGCCACTGTTGAATTTGGACCTCTGTGTTTTTTTTCTGCAAAACTCAAATGCTTTGGTAAAATTCTACTGATCTAATTTCGTTAGCCAATGACACAGTCGTACCAGTTGCTATAAGATCCTATGTAAGGATTTATGACAGATAATATGCAAAAACTTTCAAAATAGTTGGATTTCTATTTTTGCTTAGCAAATTGCCCCTGTGAGGAATTGTGTTTGTGCTTCTGGCCATGGGAGCTGGGCTGCAAACATCAGTACACTTGAGAGTAATGAACTTCTTTCCAGTCTGTAAAATGCCCGTGGGTTTTTGGTTTTTTTTTTGGTTTCCTGGAAGCAAGATAGTCGAGCTAATGGTGCCTGAACCCACTCTACAAGATGTCAGAATTGACTTTGTCAAAGTTTTCAATACCAGCTCCTTTGCAGACATTTGCTTGGAATCACGAGAGCAAGAATTTCTTTGTGGTTTTTTTTTTTTTTAAGTTTTTAACCACCAAGCTGTAAGATTAAAGCATTAATTGCACCACAGTAAATAATGTCCAGCTGGTACAGCTCCAGCTGCAGTTGATCTGTTAGCTACTACTCCATGTATTGGGCCAAACAGCAACCATTCTTTAATGATTAAAATTAAATAGGAATCATTCAGACATTTGTTAATTCTATATGCTTGATTTTATCCTCTTGATCTTGTTCCAGTTTCTTTAAGTGTAATTATTCTAAAATAGTCTCTGAATCTTCTTAAAACTAGCTAGCATTTCCTTGTTTATTGTAGTCCTCTATAGAATAATACTGGAGCCCATCTATAACAGTGCTAATTTAGTCCTACTAAGAGTCTATATTAGGATTTCTATAGGTTTAATTCCCTACTTTAATCAGTCATTTATTCTTCCATCCCAGAAGCTTCTGTGAAAAGTAAGCTTCCATTACCTGCAGTAAATCCAGAAGACTGGGCTTATTTATGTAGGCTAAGCAAATTTACAAAAAAATAGGAGTGGTTATTTTTATAGATGGCCTAAGGTATATTCCAACTCCTCCAGTGCTTGTCTACCACCAATATGTGTGAATAAGAACCACTGGTATCAATGAGAATGATTTTTGCAAACACTCCTTGCACTGATGGGAAAAAGAGAGATGCCAATCCCCCTATTTCTTAAAGCTCTCTTGTTTTTTACCCTATTCAACCCAACTGCTTGCTGGTTGTTTTGCTGGCAGCTTTAACAGCACTAATACTTTCCAAACTAGAAAAAGTTTCTACTTTAATGTAGTATGACTAGCTCAATATGTACTGACCTCAAACCCTGGGTAGTAGTAACTTGATCTAGCAGCTCATTATTGTTACTCCCAGCAAATTTCCCCTTGAAAGTGCCTGATGCTTTCTTCCACCCTCACTCTCCCACCCTCCACTCAGAATTTGTTTTTAATTGTTCAGGAGAGAAAATTCAAACTGTGAGCCAACTATATATTTCCAGGGGGTACAAGATATTAATAGAGCAACATTGTGGCCCCACATATAGTAATAAACTGTGCTGTCATTTGTTTACCCACCAGAGACAGTAACTAACATTCAGATAAATGGAGCTGGCGCCTGCAAGATTTATGATACACTTCTGTGCTTAGCAATGTTTAATCAGGGAGTTAAAATATTATAGTGTAAAATCCTTTACAAGCATGCACAAACAGAGAACTACCATTAGAGGCTTGGCCAATGCACTCGATGTCAAATAGGACCTCCAGACTCTCTCAAAACACAGAGGAATATTCAAAAGGAGCTACTAACTGACTAACATTATTTCAGAACAACGTCAGGGCACAATTTGTTTTAGGGGGGCTTGCTTTTGAAGTGACAGAGTGATAGGCAGGGACAAGTGGACTTGTCTGCAGGACCCATCAGGCTGAGAGGAGCTGGGCTGAGGGGGAGGCGAATTTTGGTCAAAAAGGTGGTGGATGCCTGTCACAGAGCTTAGTGTGTTTGGATAAGACAGACTAGCATGTGGGGGGATCAGCATGAAGCATCACACCTGGAGGAAAAGACAACTAGCTCCAGCCCAGTGCCATAAGACTGGCTCCACAAAGTCTAGCCAACATCTGGAATGGATATCAAGAGACACAGTGCAGCCCTGACTGGCGCTCCACTTTACCTTTGTACTTTTCACTGCAAATTGAAAAGCAAAACAGACATCAAGGATATATTTATATAACTGTCTTCAAGCTGCATTTTCTACTCCCATCTGCTGCACATGATAAGTTTCAAGTGTTTTCTAATAAAAAAGGATTTTTTTTCTTTTACTTCTTGTTCAGCAAACAGACTGACCTCTTTTATTCACAGTTTTAAAGGAACAGTAAATATTTTGCAGCCAAGGGAAGATTTTCAGTTATTGGTGTTATTAACCAAGTGAGCAATTGGTGAAAGTGCACACACATGTGCATTGGTCTATGTACATGGTTGCGCGCACATGTGTGTTTCTGAGACTGAGAGACATTCTTTTGAAATAACTTTGTTTTCACATCATGTTGTTGTTACCTCCTTTGAGGTGGGGAGAGCAGTACTGCGTACAAACAGGAGATTGTGTGGTGAGCCACTCTCTAGGAGCAAATGACACACAGAAGGAATGCAGCCACCAACCAGATCAGAAACAATCTGTTTTTTCTCTGATTTTAGCTGAAAAGCTAATGGGTCCAGATAATTAATCAACCTGACTAAGTCTTATGAAAAAAAAATCACTAGAATGATAACTGGTTTCATTTTGCTGCAGAGCTGGCAAATTCATTTTCGCACCAGCGATAAGGCATCAAAATGGGCCTGACATATATTCACTGGTCTACAAAGACAAGAGGTACATGGCATTATGAGACATGCTCTGACAAAAGTAAGCTGGGCTCATCTATACCAAAAATATTAAAGGCCAGATTGTGACCCACTTACACTAGTGATCAGTTATTCATATAAGTAGCCATGAAAAGTAGAATTACTCGTGACTATGCTGTCCACTAGTGGAAATAAAGGATTCACAATCTGACCCTAAAAAAAAAAAAAAATTCTTAAATAGGGAGCTATGAAATGGATTTTTGTCTCAACTATACTGGTGTAAATAAGGGATAATTATACTGAAGTCAACTGAGTTATGCTGGAGTCAGTGAGACCAGAATAATATGCTTAGTGTCCTGTCCTGAAGAGCTCATACCACAAGATATAAACAGGAACAACAATGTTGAATGCATTTGGTGGATTTAGAAAACATAGTATTCATTATTTTGTTTGCTTATTGTTATTGCTTATAACCAGCACTGTGTTTACATACTAGAAAGCGCTCCCCTGCCTTTCTCTTCCTCATTTTACCAAGTGCAATTGTCAACTGTTGGAGTGATATAAGGAACTGGAGGTGAAATTTGGTGTAGCTAGAGCTGGGGATCTAGAATAAGTACTTCTGGATTCTGTTCCTGGCTACCACTGTTTGATTCGATAGCTGTAGGCAAGTAACAATCTATCTACTTCAGTTTATTCAGTTGTAAACTAGGCATAATACCTACATTAGAGAGAAGCTGTGAGAGTTTAACAATACTTTGTAATTAGAGCTTGTCAAATATTTTTCTGTTGAACGCTTTTATTGGCCTTTTCAATTTAAATTTATTTGAATTTTTCCTTTTTTTCCCCAACAAAAATCCAAAATTAAAAATTTTTTTAAAAAAGATGTTGTTTTAGAAAAAACAAACATTCTTTAAAAAAAATTCAGGTTGCCAAAAAAAAAATTGTTTTCACCAATATTTTTCTCAGGGGAAAAAATTAAAAAAAAAAAAAAAAAAAAAAAAAGACAACAACATTCCTCAACCAAGTCTACTTGTAACATGCATTGAGTTTCTTCAATGAAAATCCCAGGATAAGTGAAAATATTATAACTAGGTATGATATTATAATTGTATATAATTATAATATAGACTGGGGGAGAGATTCTGCACTCAGTTGTGGAACTAATTGATTTCAAGAAACAGATTTTGGCTCAGAATATGTTCTTACCTGAAATTTGTTATGACAAGATACTACATCTGTCAGGGATGGTCTAGGTATACTTGGTCCTGCCTCAGCGCAGAGGGTTGGACTAGATGACTTCTGAAGATCCCTTCAAGTCTTAACATTTCTGTAATTCTACAAGGCTAGCTTCAGTCTAAAAACTGTCTGTTTCATCGTGTGTATTGAAATCTTTGTATGTTACCTAAACAAAGAGGCATATTTGCCTTTTTTCATAATATACTGTTAAATAAAAGCACCTGCTGTTACTTACTGCAGTCTTCTCAGTTTTTTGTTCTTTCATTTAAAAAGTTATGATTTCATTAAACCTCCAAAGGGGTGAAATTCTGTTTTTGGAGAGAGCGCTAGTGAATCTGTGAAAAGAAATTTACAATGTCAGTGGACCTGATGAAAAAACAAAGTAGATATTTCACTTTTGGGCATTGACTCAAAAAATCAGGAAAAACAGTCTCATACTTTGAAATCATACTGCTGATTGGCAAATTTTATGTCTATGCTCAATTTAATTCTAAAACATTATGATTTCACAATATTGACCCAAGTGAAATTTCACTGTTATTACGACGCAGTTTCATTCACCTACAGATATGACAAAACAGCACCATCCATAAGTTTTGCACATTTTTATTAATACAAAAGTACTGTGGAAATAAATGTGGGTACAATTTCCAAATAGACATAAAAAAGCAAGCATTTCCTCATTCTGAGATATAATTTTCCAGACTGTTTCACATTGCTCCTTAGTACATATTTTCACACTATTGTGCATATACATCTAAAATAAAAGATCAGTTTAATCATAAGAAGCTTTCTGGATGGCATTTAAATGTCATGGTTCATAGATCAAAAGACAAGCAACCAGGTGGGTTAATAGAAAACACCAGAACATATTGCCCAAAGAAGTTAATATATTTTGGGTCTAAACCCATCCCAAGGTCTGTAGGCTTCAAGCAATGGCTAGTGATCTGACAACAGTGTTGTGTCATTTTGGAATCAGAAGAAAAATGCATTTCCTTATTACCTGTTTTCTGTAATTATTAAATGTAACTCGTTTACTGATTAGAAAAATATTAAATAGCTGTAAGATTGAAAAAAATGAGTGAAAGCAAGAGGAAAAAGCATGTAACATATATGAAATCCTATGTCTTCAGTTTTTGAAATAAAATCTTTAGCATTTGGAAAATGATTTAGAAAATATAAAGAAAAGAATGGTGTGCCGACTTCTCCATTAAAGCCTATTGTTCGTTAGTGCAGCTATATAGAATGGTTCTCTAGAGAAGATATAAGGAAACCAACTAATAATTTTTTTGAGAGTCTTTAGTGGGATGGTCTGGCTGCCGCAGACCATGTTACATGTCTGTGTAATACAATGTAGAATGCAATGAAATTAGCACTCAGTGGAGTAGTTAGACATCCAGTGCTCAAAGCACTGTCTGCAGAGTCTGCCTTGAGATTTCATTGAACCCCTAAGATATGCTGAATTAGGTTCACAATCTGTCCCTGCTCCTCCCTCATATTTAATGTGATACATTTCTCATGCAAAATACTGTTAATTCTGTCTATTTACCAGTGACTGTCTGATAAAGCTGAGTTGAAAATGTTACATGTACTGTAATGCTGGCAAGCTCTGACTGCAGAACAATTGCCTGCTGCAGAAATAAAGTAATGCCATTCCTATGAAATCTATAAACTCAAAACAGGGCTACAGAACTAGTGGTTGCCAATAACTTTAACTTCATTTATCTATATTTGGCAAAAATTGTGCTGCAGCTGGAGATGAAATGCTGAGCTAAATAACTGCAGCGACGTGAGCTCCAAAACAGCAATTACTAAGCGAAGCTGCCTTGTATAAGATTTTACTTTTAAATTTATTGTATTTACAGCAATTCTCTAGCAATGTACAGTACCAGGAGTGTTGCCTATTCAAATACTGCCCAATCCCAAGGACATCTGAGCTTCACTATCAATATATTGAAGTGTTTAGCAAGGCAATATGTCTCTCATGCAATCAGATTAAAGTGGTGTGCAGTCAGATTGAAGTGATGCACATGGCAGTTTTACCCTCCATGAACCTTTTTATTGTCTCTAATTGCATGGAGTGACTCATTTTAAAACCTAAACTTGGCTTATTGCAAACTGTTCAACATTTGATTTAATTTTCTTTATCGGCAGAGCTATCGATAACTCTAACAGGCTAAAGGAAAAGCTATTGATTCTCCATTCACTGCCACAGTGAAAACTGCAAACACCAAGAGCTAGGCTCTTTAATCTTTACTCATGATGATGAGCACATACTCACATGAACAGTCCCATTGAAGAGACTACTCATTTGAGTAACTGCCCACCAACATGAGTAAATGTTCCATCATGTACACTTTAAAGGATAATGAGGAATACGAGTTCTTTATCTGCACAGTCATTATCACTCAGTTCTAGTTTATGAAGTCCAGTAGTAATAATGAATGTTTCCCACATGCATATTTAATAAATGGACTTTGTGAGAAGGGAAAAATATGTTCTGCCACACTACTCAATACATATTCCACTATGGAAGCCCAAACCTCTTCAAGAAAAACTTTAGTATTTCCAAAAAAGGGTCAGGGAAAGGGCAGTGACCTTCTGGTATATATGCATGTTCTGGTAAATGAAGGCCCCTGCCATAATTTCACATTGTTCATGCAAAATGGTGCCACTAGGAATAACATTAAAATACCAAAGAAGTTGACTGACTGCCTTGATTCCTCAAATGATAAAGCATTCCTTATGTTATTTCCAAGATGACATAGCTTCCTTCATACACAGAGTCTTGAGTCAGGATAAAACTTTTCTTTTTGGTCACATTGCTGACTTTGACTTCATTCTGTTTAGCTTCACTGTCAAGTCCAAAAATTCATGACCCTGAGCTTTCTCCTTCCTCTGACATCACCCTTATCTGTAAGACTGCCTCATCTCCAACCAAACCCAAAACATAGCCAGAATTACTAAGAAATTCTTATTCATACACTATCTTTCTGTCTGGACTACAGCTCATTCTCCTCAATCTCATGGGCTGGATTCATCCAAGTGGTTCAGGAACACAGGTACAATTTGTACCCCACCCCCTGCAATCAGGGAGCAGCAATGGCAGAGAAGGCTATGACCTCAGGGAAGGAGAGGGGAGATATTGATAGCACTGCCTCACTCTCCTGCAGAATTCATCCAAGGAGAAGCAGCTTTAATCCTTGTCAAGAGCGGAGGCATCAAGCTGTCCTGCCCCTATATTCCAGGGCTGGTCCTACCCACTTTAAGATCTGTGCTGGCTGCTTCCAGGCCTCCTGGATGTATGGAAATTGTGACTAGCTTCACCAGAAGCAGTCTCATATCTAGGAGGACATCACAGGGTGAATTGGACCCTTTATTTTGAATAATATTTAGAGTCCATCATGCTGCATCTATACTATTTTCTTGCCCAAAGAAGTTGCGCCATATTACCCCATCCTCTACCACTTTCACTGGATTCTTGTCCATCTGTGTATACAATTTTAAATTGCTGTTTTAATTTTAAAAAATTCATGATTAACTTGGTCCACCCCTTCTTCTGGGCCTTAATCCCCACAGCTCACTGATTCCTCTCTCCCTCGATTTTGGTTTCTTGTTCTCTGTCATTATCTTGCAGTTCTCCACACTTAGTGGCAACTACCTCCCAGGACTCTTTTCTTTCCTCCACAGGTTCTCTATGTGTATATTATAAGAATAAGAGAGAGAGAGAGCGCGCTAATTCTCACACACACATATACACAAGTTTGAAATACAGCATCCTCTTTAGTTTACAATTGACTCACTAACTCTCTGCCAATGTTACGCTTTACACGTAACAACCTGTATCAATATATATATAGCCCTGTATTGTGTAACAGTATAGGGACTTAAAATGAAAATCAAGGATGTTCAAGTAGGTGAGTTGTATAATGAGACCCTGGTTCTTCTGTATACTCTTTAGTTGTAAAAATACTAATATTAGCTCAATTATCGTCTTTATTCAATATTAATTTGAGATAGCAGAAAGGGTTAATCGGCTCTTAGAAGTTGTTAGGTAACAGTTTCTGCCTTCAGGATAACAAATGAGGATTATTCTAATGATGTTCACTGAAACTATTATCACTCAATATCCTGTTGACCTGGCGTTTCAACTTGAACTTAAATTAGCTTAATCTGAGAGGAGCAAGAAGTGGTTCATTTTCTAAAAAATGTTATTCTTTGCTTTCCCCTACAGAAAGCTCAATACAGGTACATTCAATCGATAATGATTTTACACTGAGGGAAACACTCACAAGAAGAGAACAAAACTAAAGTCTCCATGAGAGGGAAAGCACACAGCTCTGACATGCTGAGTAATTCTGCTCCTGTCACTGCAGAAAGGAAAAATTCTTAGAAATATCAAGGAACAGTATACAGAAAATAAAGGCATATAAGTTTCATGCCATATACACAGCTCTATTTTTCTAATTCACCTTTGGAGCCTTAGGGCTAGATGAATTGAAGCACAACTCTGAGCAAGAACTCCTCCCCAGGAATCATTGTGACTGAGCCACATCCTCCTTGCTAAAAGGAGCCATGCTGGGGAGAAGAAATTTGCTGCTAGTGCATATTAGCAGTAATTTACAACCACCATGTCAACTCATCTACACTGGCCAGTGAAGTTTGGGGTGGAGGGAGAACTGGAACCAGAGCCCCACCCATTCCCCACGGTTTTCTGTCCTTCTACTCTGAGGAGAGAGTAAATAGGTGCCCATTTACATGGCACAGCCAGATCCAAGGTCCTTGTAGACTACATTGGGTTATAAAGGTGGAGTTCTCATCAGGACCGGTTCTAGGCACCAACAAAGCAAGCACGTGCTTGGGGTGGCACATTTCCAGAGGTGGCATTCCATCCATCCTTTTTTTTTTATGGGGCTGCACCACTTATACGGGGCGAGGGCACCATGCCCCTGGCTGCAGCTGGAAGGGGAAGCCTCAGCCCCAGGATGCTGAGCTGCCAGGGCCCAGCTGCTATCTGGGGAGAAGAGGGCAAGTCTGGCTGGGGAGCTATGCCTGTGCCACCTCATCTGCGCACTGGCTGCTGCGCTGCCTTGTGCCACCTCTTACATCGGGGGCTTCTCTGCATGGCCGTGTGGCGGAAGGGGTAAAGCCCCTGCAGGCGCAGGGAGAAGGTGATATCACTCCCTCCACTTCCAATGCCGCCTGTGAGCCCCAGCCCCACCCGAGCTTGGGGCAGCAAAAAACCTAGAGCCAGCCTTGGTTCTTATACCCACTTTCCCCATGTTCCACTGTCACAACATAGGCCTCACTGACTGCATGAGCCCAGAGTCATTAAAAAGTACTGTGCCTCTGTGCCAGTCATCCCCATTCCTAAGTGCATTATCGAACTTCCTAATAATTATTACTTTAAAGTCAACTGCTAACAAGTCAACATATGGAAAAGGTTAAATGTTCCAACATCACTGATATCATCTTTATGGAGTACAAGTTTCTGGTTCTGTTTTCAGGAAAGATCCTTCTGACACTAACCCCCTGCTCACAGAGAGATACTGTACACACTCTTCTAGAGTAATTCAATGTGGAGCAGCTATGCTGCTTGAGATTAATTGATTTTGGTTTTGTGATGCTGACACTTCTGATGTATGGGTGTCTGCTTCTAACTTCATAAATTACAGCCCTTGTACATGTTAAATTTTGTTTGGGCTGTGATTCTTCAACATGACATGAAGCAGCAACTGCAAAGACACCTAATTTACAGTGCAGCATCTACGTTTTATTTTAATATATAGAAGTCAGATACAGCACTTCCTTTTAAAGTAACTCTTTCCTTTCCCTTCATCACACACCACTTACCTCCACACTCACGGATTTCACAGGAAATTACCCACATTCCAGAAATTCTTGCAGGACAAATGGTTAAAGCTTAACTTGCACATTCAAATTGTGAGGTAACAGTGTTCAAGCACAACTACATTCCCTACACTCTGCTACATCTCCTACACAGGGACAGCTCCCACTTCCTAAGGTTCAATCCACCACAGAGTGGGCAAAAGGAGACACAAAGAAGTCAGGGCATGGTCCTGCTCCATCTCCACTTGAGGCAGACAGCGTGCCGCACCCTCTCTGAGGTGCAATGTCTCCCAGAGTTCCCATTATGGCACTGCAGTTACATACTCAAGGGTCTAAAGTTACCCTAAGTCAGATACAGTTCAAGTAAAAACAGTCTAGCCTATCAACAGCAGTATACTCCCTGCTTCCACACTCCCACCATCGGTACAGCACACGTTCTATGTTTGTTTCAGGTCATACACTGATTTTCATGCAGCTTCCCCTCTAGTTGGGGGAACGGATTTTGAGCCCAGAATGAGGGTTACTAGGAAAGTGAATTGCATGCAGGTTACCTTTCTTTTTTGTCTACATAATACACTTTTTCACTGGTTTGCAAATGATGCAGTTAAAAGGATGACTGCCCAAAAAGGCAAGTACATCTTGAATGCAAGAATCTCTCTGAAATGGAGATGGAAAGGCATGTAGAGTGCACCATGCCTACACATAGGATGACAGAGCTTCTGCCAGAAGAGTCATAAAAGCAGCACTACATATAACAGCAGGTAGCAATCCCCCTTCACCACACCAAAATACCAAGGCACCATGCAGTTAATTTTTAATGGGGATATATCAAGTACCTAAGGAATATGAAACAGCCTAACATGGCAACTATGGAGTAGTAGAATGCATCAAAGCAATCATCCTAGTCCAATCAGGCAAAGCACAGATAGAGGTGGGAAAGAGAGAGGGACAGACTGTAGGTACATTGTACAACACTGGTCTGCACAAAGAACAACCAGCACACTACATAAACCTGAGTCCATGCTGCACATGACTAGTTTTTATGTGAGGAGAGAGTGAAATCACCATAAAAAACAAACAGAGATATTGCCAGTATGTAGTGACCCATCCTTGGCAATCAGCATTGCAGGTCATCATATTGAACGCAATTTTTCCTTTCCTTATGATCATTTGTTGTAAGTAACACTATTTTCCCCACCTGCACAGCAAAATGACAGTCAAATCAGTCAGGCCCTGTGGACCTTATTCTCCACTGTGTCACATCTTGTGTAGTCATTGACATCAGCACAGAGTGAGTATAAAATTCTGCCATTCTAATCTTTGCCACCAGTGTAAATGACTACACAAGATACAAGATACTGGAAAATCTGGTGCTATAAAAGAACTAGATAAATTCATGGAGGATAGGTTCATCAGTGGCTATTGGCAGGGATGGTGTCCCTAGCCTCTATTTGCCAGAAGCTGGGAATGAGCCACAGGGAATGGATTACTTAATGATAACACCGGTCTACAATTTTTGAGAAGTCGTCTGCTTCAGAGATAAAATGTGATATTTATTATGTATTTTGATGTGCTGAATTCAAATATGACAATTAAAACAACTGATTGGCTACTGTTTCTAAGACATTTAAGTTTTTACATTTTATGTCTATGTATATTGTGTAGATAGTAGAGTTTTAATCATAAATTGTAAACCTAGGTCTTTTTCATGTGTTTATGGTTGCTTTACATGATAATAGTTCACCTGTCCTGTTTATGTAACACTTTAAAAATCAGCAAAAGGGTTTTTAAATAAAATTTATTATGAAACAAAAAGGCAAAAAACTATTATGGACATAGTTTAGTCCTATTCAGTGTCTACTCGGCGCTTCTTGGCTTGTCTCTTGTATTCATTAAATTCTTGTCATTGTCCAGCAATAGTCTGCAAGCACTGATGGGCTCCATTTGCCCTGATAGCCTGCCAGGAGATTCCACTGCTGTAGTCTGGAGCCCAACACCTCTGCCTTACTCTTGGGTAGTTCCAAATCCCTGACAAGGTCATTCAGTTCACCTTGTGTTATGAGGTGTGGTTCAGAGGAGGAGGATGGGAGAAAATGTGGGTCCTGTGACATTGATGGTTCAGGACCAGAAGTTTCATCCTCTTCCTCTTCCTCGTCTGACTCAAGTGAGAATGATTCTGGTGCATCAGAATCCTCCGTGGGGTACTGGGCGTATAGCTGATGGAATGTTTGGATAATGCACAGTCCACTTTTTCTTCTTTGACACACCTTTCCCAACTGGAGGCACCATGCAGAAGTAACAATTGCTGGTATGATCTCTTGGCTCTCTCCAAATCATTGGCACTGCAAAAGGCATAGATTTCCTTTTCCTGTTCAACCACTGGCGAAGATTTGTTGCACAAGTTTTGCAGCATATGTGTGGGGCCCACCTCTTGTCCTGATCTCCAATTTGGCAGCCAAAATAAAGGTGATAGGCTTTCTTAACCATAGTGGTTATACTGCGCTTTTGTGATGCAAAAGTCACTTCACCACAACATAGCAGAAGTTATCTGCACTGTTCACACAAGTACGATGCATCTCTGCTCACTTTGCCTACACAGAAATGTGTCCCTTTGCAAAATCAAACACTGACAAATAAGAGAGCACCACACTGTATGATTTCTAGAGCTGATACAGGGCAATTCGTTCAGCAAAGTGATATAAGCTTCGTTATGGTTGCATCACCCATGACTTCTAAGAAGAACATGATGCAATTCATATCATGTATGATGCAATACCAGCTTCAGATTGCATCATTCATTGTTTTGCCTCAAAAGCAAGTACTGTCCAAACCCAGTCATAGATTTATTCATAGATCCAGTCAAAAATGTATTTTAGTCATTTCTGGTCTAAACTGAGATCCCTTCCCTTTATAATTCACTTATCCTCCGCCATTCCCAAGTCAAGGGTCGTATATACTGACCCAATAGCATATCTTGAAAACTAGAGCCAATCAACAATTTTAAGCATCATTTTCGTTCTCAGTGACCCAGAATTAGTAAAGTTGGACTACATTTATTTCAGAAGCATTTTGGCTGTAGAGCAGTGTAACCTGTTCTGTTCATTCTCTCTGGAGCACCTGGCATTGACTACTGTTGGAAGACAGGGTACTGGACTAGATGGACCTTTGGTCTGATCCAGTATGGCTGTTCTTATGTTCAAGAGAGGAAGTTAAACTAGATAGGAGGCCTTTTGTAAAGACACTTGTGTTAAAAAGTTTATGAATGGAATTTGGGTGCTGCCTGCAACAGCAGGGGACTAGACTTGATAACCCAGGAGATCCCACTCAGTCCTCTATTCCTAATGATCGTTTGCCTCCCACAATTATTGGAAAGTTACCATTTACCAACAGTCACAACAAACTGGTAACTGAGACACTACAGCTTTTTCCTATACTTAGAACAGAAAATAACATGTTGGCAATATTGACTTTTGAATGGAGACCACTGTGCCAAGATCCATAGTAACCTTCCTAAAGAATTAAAAGAACGAACAGCAATTTACAAGACTTACACTAGAAAGGAGAAAGAAAGGAATGGCATCAAGCTGTACGACTTCCATGTGTGGTCTTGTACTGACTTAAGCCTCTTAGATTTTTTATTTTATTTTTGCTTGCTTGCTTAGATTGCAAGACTAAAGGTTAAAAACAAGGGACTTGTTGTTAGTAGAACTGGACTGACTATCATTCAGCCAACTCCAGTTATTAGGTTGGAAACAAAGCACACTCTGTGATTAAATCCATATTCAACCATAAATACTTTGTCAGTAAGACAGTGAGTCTTCTTCCTACAGGAAACAAGAACTGAAGAGAGGCAATGATGAAGGGAGATAGCCAGGATAAACGGGAGCCAGGAAAAACGGGAGCCAGTGATAAGATAATGCTGTAATTCTCTGTTACAGTATTGAACTGTGTTCATTTAAATTCCCAAGAACAGCTAGGTGAATTCAGAAGCAATGAGAATGAACAGAAAATAGATTTCCTTTCCTGCATTTTCACTCAGGTGAGGGAGAGAGTCCTTAAAACGGCGGTTTGAGAATCTCTATTCTTCTTTGAAAGGAAGAATTAAAGTCTGGAGGGAGTTTCTGAATGACCTTGAGCCCTCAGATTATTACACTTCAGTGTAGAACTGTGGCATGTGAATGGAAAATGGAGCATTGACAACAACACTGGAAGGATGATCATTTGGCAACATTTTATAAGACGAGATGGAAAAACAGAGGTAAAGGAATAAAAATGCTGGGCCAGATCTTCAGCTGGTGCAAAGTCAATGGAGCAGTGCCAATTTACAACAGTCAAGGATCTGTCCCAGAGAGCATTTATCTTCTATTTTTTGTTTGCATTATTTTCACACATTGTCTGCTGAAACTTTAAATAGCATTACCAGACATGGGGCAGTGCTCTGATTAGATCAGGGGACTAGACAGGACTCCTGTTGTTATTTATTAATTGTATTATAGTGGAGAAAGGAGGGACTCATTGAGGTAGTCACTGCATTCACACAGGCTATGCCTACACATGGATCTGGGTGCCTGAGTTCCAACTTGAGTAGACATATGATAACTCTCATCAAGCTAGCATGCCAAAAACAGTAATGTAGCTCTAGTAGCACAAGCAGCAGCAAGCAGTGGCATGACTAGCCACCCTGAGTACATACCCACAGGATCCAGGCAGGTTTGTACCCAGGGTGGCGAACCTCTGCCACCACTCACCATTGCCCATGCTATTATTTTCTGCCTGGATAAATGAGAGACAAGCAAAAGAATATCTAATCAAGCTCGTGTAAGCAGAGTCTGAATGAATTCTTCCATGACAGCTATCTGGGAGGGGGAGAGACTTCCGCAGCAAACTGATTTATATGAACACACCTACTCTGCTTAGCTATCTAAAACATAGACAGGGGCTGCTCAAAATAATCAACTTTGGCTGATTTTGGGTTACAAGTCACTTTGGTGCTGAGTGCAGGGATGGTGGAGTGCTGTTGCTGATGTTGTAGGCATTGTTGTGTGGATGCAGGGAGGCAGGGTGTGCTTGAACTATCCCAAATGAGGGGATAACCCTTAGCTGAAAGGACCTCGTTATGCCAGGGGGTCAGATGCCAGTGCACTGTGAAAGTAAGATAGGTGGGGACAGGAGGTGTGGACCCTCCCTGGACTCATTTAATCTGTTCCCCCCATTGTTCAAAGAAAGAGCGAAATAGGCTTCATTATGAGCCTCTGTTATTTTAAATGCTCAATCAGAGCTGAAATCAATTGTGGTAGGAATGTGTTTCTGCCCTGCCTGCTAAGAGCTAAAAATCACTGAGAGCGGAAATAACTTGAGAGGGGTCAGTGTTTCTACCCAGCCTGCAAAGAGCTGAAAATTACTAAGAGATTGATGTGCACAGGTCATAGCAGAGGGGGAAATGGCAGCAGAAGGTGACTGACAGTCAGCTGGCGAATGAGTGGCTTGTGAGGTGGAGAGGCACACCGAGGGTGGCTGGCAGAGAGGTGAGGCAAGTGGCCAGCAGGGCGGCTGGCAGGGTGGATAGTGGGGAGGGCCAGAACAGAGCCCTGCAGAGAGGGGTGGCAAGCGAGTGCTTGAGCAGTGAAGCAGTAAGGTGCCTCTTTACCATGCTCCCCTCCACTCAGAGTGGGAGGTGAACTTTGCAGATGCACCTCTGAACTCTGGGTCCACACTGACCAACTGTGAGTGGGGTGAAGAGAAGGATTGGGCATGTGAAAGGGACTTTTGGGTTGCTGGACTTAAGAACCTGAGGGGAAAAGAGGTGGGTCTTTTACTCATGGTTTATGTTTATGAATCCTGTTTGTGGTGTTTTGCCAAATTAAGGCTGAGTTGCTTCCCTCCTTTTATTAAAAGTTTATTTTCTACACTCAGACTCTGTGCTTGCAAGTGGGGAAGTATTGACTTTCAGAGGCAGCGAGGTGTGTGTAATTTCCCCAGGTTATTAAGTGGGCACTTGAGCCGGTTCTGTGTTGTATTGATGGAAAGGAACCCCTAGTTATTGAACTTGGCCCTGGTTGCTGCTGGCTCCACCTGGCAGAAAGGTTAGACATGGAATCACCCTCCCTACCCCATCTCTAAGTGTTGCCACAGATTAAGAAAGACTCCCTGCCCTGAAAAGCTTACAAATCAAACAAAAAGGGTGGAAGGAGAAACAAAGGCATAAAGAAGGCCAAAAGTCAAACAGCAGGTAAAGAAGAGCACCTAACTTAGGTGCCTTTTTAATTTTTACTCACCCGGCGGTGCTCCAGGTCTTCAGCAGCAAGTCCTTTACTCGCTCCGGCTCTTCGGCAGCATGTCCTTCAGTGCCGCAGAAGATCTGGAGTGCCGCCAGGTGAGTCAACCCTACCGGAGCCCCATCGAAACTATTCGAATTGGGCCCCGCACTTCCTAAAGCCAGCCCTGCCTCCCCATGTAGTGTCCCACCACCAGCCATTGGAGATATTTGCTGCTATCACTCACAGAACGGCTACATGCAATGGTAGACAGTCTTATCATACTATCCCCTCCATAAACTCAGCAAGCTCAGTCTTGAAGCCATTTAAGCTTTTTTGCACCCACTGCTTACCTTGGAAAGCTATTCCAGAAATTCACTCCTCTGATGGTTAGAAACCTTTGTCTATTTTCAAGCCTAAACTTGTTGATGGCCAGTTTGTATCCACTTGTTCTTGTGTCCACATTGATGCTTAATTTAAATAAATCTTCTCCCTCTTGGTATTTATGCTCTCTATTAATACATCAGTGGGAGTCATATCTCCCCTCAGCCTTCGTTTGGTTAGGCTAAACAAGCCAAACTCTTTGAGTTTCCTCTCATAAGGTAGGTTTTCCATTCCTCAAATCATCCTATAGCCCTTCTCTCTACCTGTTCCACTTTGAATTCCTCTTTCTTAAACATGGGAGACCAGAATTGCACACAGTATTCCAGATGAGGTCTCACCAGTGCCTTTTATAATGGTTCTAACAGTTCCCTGACTCTACTGGAAATATCTCACCTGATGCATCCTAGGACTGCATTAGCCTTTTTCACAGCCACATCACACTGGTGGCTCATAGTCATGCAGCAATCAATCAATACACCCCGGTCTTTCTCCTCCTCCATCACTTCCAACTGATACATCCCCAGCTGATAGCAAACATTCTTGTTAGTCCCTAAATGCACGCTAGTGGCACCTCAGTCATTTAACCTCCCTTACTTCAGTTCCCATAGGTTACCAAGCTTTCCTAAACTAAATTTAGGGAAATGATATCATGTCTGAGATACCACTACATGGTAAACATTGGTAACAGCTGGCTTTTTAATGGCAACCGATGTAAGCAATAAGGAATGTGTCAGTGACATAGGCCATGAAGATGAGCAGTCTCTTCATGAATAAGAGAAAGGAAACAGCACAACAGGAACTAAGAATACTCACCAACTGCAAGATTCAGCAAGCAGGTGCAAATTAGCTACTTCAGGGCTATAGCTGCTTGTCACTCCCATATTTAAAAAGGGGCAACTACTAGAAAAGCCTTCTGGGAAAGAAGATGAATCTACAGTGAGGTTCCAGTTGTGACTAGGTAGTCAAAAATATTCTCATAGAGAAGGGTCTAAATTCCCCTCCTTTCTAAGGATTAGGCACTTGGTTGCAAGATACCCTATGGTTTTCAAATTCAAACTGTTAATATTATATTTCTACAATAAAAATGAACAGAAAATAAAAAAGACAAGAGATGCTTTTTGGCCATTAGCTGTTTCCTGTGTTTTGAGTATGCTACTGCTGCACCACAGGAACACTCACTAAGTGAATAAAATTAGAGCAAATATATAACACAATGCAAAATGTAAACTGGCATCTTTTCATTGACATCAACAGAACTATGCTGATTTTCACCAGCTGAGGATATGGCCCAACATCCCTGTATTAGAATTTCTTCTTAGCACAGCTAAGTTTACTATTATATTGGACAAAGGGATAGCACATATGCATACATGCTGCATAAACAGTATTGTAGTGTTTGTATACAATATTGGCATGATACATACATATATTCTGTCTAGTATGACCTCTTAGACACATCAACCAGAGAAAGGGCTCCTAGAATAGTGCAGGATGCCCTTCTGCAGGATGATCTGAAGCAGTAACCAGCCACTGCCCACCTTTGTGTATCTAGCAGCTTTTTCTGACTCAATGCATCTGTCTCTTAGAATGCCTTTTGCTCTTCGGACACCAGTGACTGCCTTGCTCAACAGAAGTAGAAATCTGCTGTTACCATGGTTAATATTTCTGACTTGATTGGCACCACCAGTAATTGAACTGCAGTCTCGTGAGTGCAGCAAGCTCTGTTCATTAGCCCCTATTGTGTTAGACCATAGCATCAATCCACATTATTTTTCTGTTGTGGGGGGGGAGACAAGACAAGGAGAAAAAAAGCAGCCATGAATACAAAGTTATGTTGCCACACAAGATCTTGCAGTTTTGCTCCTAGAATGATTTATTAAATATAATAATACTGCACAGGCATGTCATCCTATCAAGAATACGGCAATATAGAGGGAGCAAGCCTCAGTTTAATGCCATAGTCACTCAGTTGAATATTATGTATAGCTGAAAACTGGAAGAGTCCCAGGATTTGTTTTTATAAAGACAGTTGCTCATTTGTTTATCATACTGGCAAGATTCTAACAATCATCTTTGTCTTTCGCTGTTGGGTCTATTCATATTATACACACATCAAAGTAATTAGAAAATCCTCTCTGAACCTTAGTAATTTCAAGGTGATGAGTTTATGAAAAGTTGCGGTGATGTATGAAATGTTTCAGGCTTGCTCCAGTAAAGCTTACACCCAGGAGTAGCCCTTGACTTCAGCGGGATGCCCCATGTCAGTATTGCAGAATTGGACCTTTGCATTGTCCTATTAAGTTTCTGCTTTAAAACAAAAAATCCTCATGACTCCATCTTTACAAATAATTTCAAGTGGGGGGAATTGTTTCATTTGGTCCCCCACCATATTAATCCTTTTCTTGTTCTTAAATTACTCCACTATAGTAGCTGAGAAATATTACCCCAGGATTCTTTCCCATAGGAAAAGAATAATGGAAGTAAAGTGAAAAAATACAAAACTGTATTAGTGTGTGGAAATGAGAGAGACATTACAAGATACTGACAAGCCACAAAATGTTTCTCATTGTAGCTTGCTATTAATCTATTCTGCATCCTCTCAGTGCAGGTGCAGTGCCAAGATTCTCACTTTCCCACAATTTCCTCTATATGTCAGAAATACAACAATATATCCCCTATTTCTTCATTCTCTAGCCTGATCCCACTCCCACTGTATTATGTCAGGTCACATGATCTTATCAGGTATGAGACCATGTCACACAACACAACAGATGCTAGGTAATAGGAGGACCTCCATGCAACATTGCAGCACAAAGCCTCATTGTAAAATACACTTCTAATTGAGTGCATGGGAATGAACAGGGTTGTAGAATAACAAATGTCTGCCCCAATCTATGCAAAAATTGGAAAGCATATAGCAAGTGAAGCTGAAGAAAAAGAAAGGATGGTCTGTGATTAAGGCATTAGCTGAGGACTCAGAACAGTTAGGTTCTATGCCTGACTCTGCCACAAACATTCTAGGTCAGGCTGGGCAAGCCACTTGATCCATAGTTTTCAGAGGTGGCCTCTAAATGTGTGTTCCTCATTGTAAGATTCCCCAGTGTGAAACCCTACTTTTCAGAAATGCTGAGTGCTCACAACTCCAACTGAGGTCAATGGGAGCTGCTGTTGCTCAGTGCATCTAAGGGACTTGTCCACATATGTCTCATGTCAGGCATCTCATTATAGAGGCATCCAAAATTGGTGGACACTTGAAAATTATGGCCGACTCTCCCTGTGTCTCAATTTCCCCATCAGTAAAATGGAGATAATGATACTTTCTGTCTCACGGGAGCGTTATGGGGATAAAATTCATTAATGTTTGTGAAGTGCTCAGTTATTATAGTGATGAGCACCATAGGAAAAGCTCAGGAGGCAATAATGAGTTTGAATTCAGGGCAGGTTTTTTGTAGTAAACAATGCCTGGGTTCACAGCATGACTGATGATGGGGAAAAAATGAAATACTGAACTGCTACTCATTCAGTGAGCATCATACACACAGCGTGGTGAATTAGGCAGGGGTCCCATGGAAAAAATACAATGGGATCATGTAATTAAGACCATCATAATACGTACACACAAGGGGACCACATTAAGAATATATGGCTGCCGTAATGGACATTCCCAAATTTTAAAATGCTTCATTTTACAACTTCAAGTGATTTTTAACTTAAATAAGTATAAATAGTTATATGTAAGTAAGCATGTATGCACATAGCTCTCTCGTCTATATGTAGACCAGGGGTTGGCGACCTTCAGCACATGGCCCATCTGCTGGCGGGCCATGAGACATTTTGTTTACATTGACAGTTTGCAGGCATGGCCTCCCGCAGCTCCCATTGGCTACGAATGGCGACCCACAAGTACTCCTGTTCTTTTTGCGGACCCCAATATAGACAGATACCCACATACATATGTAGAGCTTCATGAAGCTCAGAATTTGTCATTTCACTATTGTACCAGGTGGGATTTGATGTGTTTAGCAATCCCCTAACTGGTCATCCCTGATATGTTCTAACCGTATCCTCTGTTTCACTGTCTACGCAGTCCTTTACATGCTCTGGCTAGGATAGCTGCAAGCTAAACTCAAACACTAGCAGCCTGGCTATTTTCATTCTTTTTGTTGGCCAACTTGCCTGTTACATAAATAATTGTGGTTTAAGAGTAGACCTAAATTCTATTCCTCCGTTTGACATATTAAACTAACTGCAAATATTCTCAACCCAGCTTTCTAGGTCAGTCTGCAACCAGCACTGAGACCAGATGTGCCTCAGAAAGGACAACATCATGTGAATAAAAAAAAGACAGACAATTTAAATGACAATTCTAAAACTCAATCATTCACACCCATTTGAACTTTACACCTATAGGTAGTTCTCAAAAACTACAAATCTGACATGGAAATTGCGACTGTGTTAGTACAAAACTAGATACATAGGGTGGCCATATTTCCCTATGCTGAATATGGGACACCTGGTAAAATTACTCATATTCAAGCGAGTTCAACAGCAATCAAATCAGAACATTTAAGCTAACATCATGTTGACTGAGCCCCTGTTAAAAAGAAATACTGTGTAGTTGGATTATTTTTATTTGCTTTCTTATCTTTAAGAATTTAGGGTTCACATGGGGAGAGGAGACACACACACACACATACACCCCTCTCATTCAGGAGGAGTGTGGGGCTGACCAACCAAGCTGACCCTGTCTGTCCAGTGCTCTCTGCCCTCCATGCCTGGCTGGGCCCCAAGGACGGATCCGTCTCTCCTCATACCTGATGCCACATCTTCCCAAGGCAATACGTAGGGGAGCACACAGGGTCACACGCCTTCCCTCCCCAGATTTATGCCAACGTTCACACCAGAATGTGGCCAGCAGCCTGTGCAGGGGGGAAGGGACAGGGAGCTGCTTCCAGCCAGAGGGGACGAGGAGGTGGGGAAGGGATGGCCTTGCTTGTGTTTGTGGCACACGCAGAGCTCAGTTCCTCCTAGCCAGTGCCCCAGACCGGAGAGCAGTGGGGAAAGGAAGGAGCCTGCCAGCCAGGCTGTTGGTGAGCTGAGCTCTCCGACCAGGGGCTAGTTCTCTGCACAATGCTGTGAGTGGGATGTGCCCCCACCAGAGGGGTTATGGAGGAATGGGGCTGGGAAGGAAAGGGGCAAAGCAGAGTCAGGGCAGAGAGAGGGGGAAGCACATAAAGGGCCAATGGGTGGGCAGCATAGGCGACACATAACCAGGCGCTGCCTGGCTCCTGCCAGCAGACACCAGCCATCACAGTGCATAACCAGTGCCAGCCAGAAATGGGATAAGGGGCAGGGCCCTGCTGGCCAAGAGCCAGCATGCAACGGGGGCTACGCTGATGGACCAGCGGGGGAGCATCCGGCCCCACACGCTCCAGCTTGGCCCTGCCACCTGACTTGCACACCCACCCTCATCATCAGCCACTGGACACCACCACCCTCATTGCTGGTGAGCAGGCAGCTGGTGAGCAGGAATCTGGCCAGCAGCAGGACCCACCAGTACTGATGAGGGGGGAGACAGAAAATATGGGACAATTTGCCCGTTTTTAGAAAAAGTCAGGACACCTGTAGAAGGTCTTAAATACAGGAGTGTCCCTTTAAAAACGGGACATCTGGTCACCCTAAGCTTTTCAGGATCTTAGAAGTCATAGACATGTAGTCATAATAGTGGACTTTACCCTTAAGTCCAACATTTAGGGAAAGATTTTTCAAAAGCACCTAAAAGATTTATGCATCAAAGTCCTTTAGGTGCTTTGAAATAAACTCTCTTCCATGGTTGCTATTACATCTCTACCCCAATATAACAAAAATTTGAATATAACGCGGTAAAGCAGTGCTCCATGGGGGTCGGGCTACACACTCCGGCGGATCAAAGCAAGTTTGTATATAACGTGTTTTCACCAATAACGTGGTAAGATTTTTTTGGCTCCCAAGGACAGCGTTATATTGGGATAGAGGTATATGTGGACCAAGCAGAGCTCAAAAGAAGTATTATAATAACTCACCTTTATCTTTGCCTCAACTAGTCAGAACAATAGTGACATTTGTAAAATTCCCATTTAATCCCATAGAATCAGATTCTGAAAAGCGCTTTACATCTAGTCTTATTGAAATAATCTTGTGGATAAAAGGTGCCTCTCCTGGCAGTAAGGACATCAGAATCTGGCCCATACTGTTTTCCTTTTTTCGCTCTTTGCACTCAGGTCCACCCATCAATAATCTAAATTCCTTGTTGTTTATTTTGATATATCGAATGTGTTTGTCGTCATTACTACCTGTACTGCTAGTTTGATTTCAGAGGGTATGGCTACACTTGCAACTTCAAAGCGCTGCCGCGGGAGCACTTCCGCAGCAGCGCTTTGAAGTGCTAGTGTGGTCGCGGCACCAGTGCTGGGAGAGAGCTCTCCCAGCACTGCAGGTACTCCACCGCCCCAAGGGGATTAGCTTTTCACACCCCTGAGTGAGAAAGTTGCAGCGTTGTAAAGTGCCAGCGTAGCCAAGGCCAGAATGGGTTACGGAGGTAGCTGCTTCCTTTCCCACATTATAATTGTGCTGATGATGACAGTATGCTCTTTCTTATTTCTTCCTAGAGTGGATGTACACAATTCAATTGGTTGGCCAGACTCAGCTGAAACTTTGCTCTTTTCTAGTGGAAAAAAACATGTCTGATTCTCCATGGAGCTATGGTCAGACACAGTGGAGAGTGGTGGCCGGAGTGCCACCCCAGGACACCTTGCTTTCAATGGGAGTTAGGTGCTTAGACACTTAGGCTCTTTTGAAAATCCCACTACGTGCCTAAATACCTTTAAAAATCTGGCCAAAATGGTCTGCAGGACCAAGTCCTTTTGCATGTTTGTTTGTTTTTTAAATGTCCATTTTGCCCCCTTTTTTGAATCCAGCTTCAGACAACTAAAGTATCTTATCTGAGTATCCAAAACTGAGTTACAAAAAATCAAATGCCACTTTTGAAAAGAAATTGATCCTAACTGATTGGTGCCTCCATTTTTAACAGCATCTTCTTCACAGGACAATAGGGGTTTAATTTTTTAAATCTCTGTAAAGTGAATACAGATCCTCATAGGAAGGTTGCAACAGAATAGCAAGGTACAACATCCCTCATCTTTGCATCCATTCTCCTCATTATACAAAATAAGGAAACTACCACTAATTATGAATATTATTATTTGTATTACAGCGGTGCCTAAGAACCCCAATCTAGAACAAATTAAAAAAAAAAATAAAAAAGTCCCTGCACCACATTTCAGCTAGGCAAAAGGGAATTCTGTTCTATCCCTTGAATACCCACATCTAAGCCCTGCATTTGAAATTTAGCCCCAAATGCTGATTAAACAAATTTCAATTGTTTTTGAGCATGTGCGCGCATGCACACACACCAGTTATGCTATTCTATTTCTATAGCTCTCCAGCACTGATATCAGGCCCTGTGCTGCTCTCATTGAAGTCACCAGCAAAACTTCCACTGATGTCAGTAGGTGCAGAATTGGGTCCACGGATTGCACTAAATTAACGACATGCTAACTGAAGCGTCTGTCTAGAGGACAAATGCGAGAAAGCATTCCTGAGACACATGCAGGACTTCTTGACTTCTGCATCCTAGGTGATGGATTACATGACCTGTGTGTGTAGTATATCTTTCCAACTCTTGTTTCTGAACCAAATTCTGATACCTTTGCTGAGGATGAGAAGTAGCTTATCTCATATATAAAGTCAATGAGGTAAACTACTTCTCAGCCTGAGGAAGGGTATCAGAATCTAGCCCTTTGGGATTCTTGACAGTTGCCTAAATAAAGTAATTTATAATCCTTTGCCTGTTTGAGTGTTTGGCTTGTTTTTCTATCTTGGAAGGAGGAGGAGTTGACTATCAAGATGCTATGTAGGAAAAGGAACCTCTCTGGTGTAAAATTGACACTTTTCTGTTCTTCCTTCCTTCCTTCCAAACTGACTGAGGAGTTTGCTTGAGTCCACTTCCTTCCCTGCATCCTCTCTAATTTTCCAGCAGATGTGAGACAGGCAATAATAATATTGTGACAAACTCCTCAGCACTTCTAAACTTGGAACAACAATAGCGTACTCGTCAACCTACAGTGAGGGAAGAGTTTCCAGTACCCCCACCGGAGTAGAGTACTGGGGAGAGATTTTCAAAGATATAAAGGGAAGTTGGGCCCCTATCTCCCATTGATTTCACTCAGCTTGGGTATCTAAATGTCTTTGGTGCTTTTGAAGATCTCCCTTTTCAAATGTAGCAGATGTTAGAATTAATATTAAACCTTTAAATACATTGATTGTAGCATTGCTGAAAACATTATACAGCTGAAACAAGTGTTATTTTAATATCTTTCAAATAGCCTATTCTTCTGATGATCTAGCACAGTGGTCCCCAACCTTTTCGTCTGGCGGGCACCAGATGAAGGACCACTGCGGCGGTGAAGCACCCGTCAAAATGCAGCCGAATTTCAGAGGCGACGCCTCTCGATGATGTCGCTTGCTGTTGACAAGCAAGGTCATCGAAAGGTGTCCCCGCCGAAATTCTGGAGCAATGCCTCTTGATGATGTCACTTGTTGACGGCAAGCAGCGTCATCAAGAGGCTTCCCCGCTGAAATGCAGCTGAAATTCAGCGGCATTTCGGCAGGTGCTCTCCTGGGGTTCAGGACAAGGGCGCATTAAGATGTCCCCGCAGTTGCCATGGCGCCCACGGGCACCACGTTGGGAACCACTGGTCTAGCATCACACACTAGAAACACTGATCCTGAGGTCAAGTGTCACACCATTGGGTAGGCATACCAGCATGAGAGTTTTTAAAGGATCAGTTATAAAATTTACTGCCCTTACAATAAGTATATATTTCTTACAATAACACAATACATAACATACAATATTACAGACAAGGGACCTGGTGCATGCAATACAATTTGGGTGAGATCTAAATGCCACTGAAGTCAATGGAAGAATTACCATGGAATGGACTCTAGCTACTCAAGTGCAAAGACAACAAACAGTTGAACAGCTACAGTATTAATGAAATGCTAGGCACAGTTTCACTAATAAAATGCTAAATTCTGCTATGTGCAAAACCCAAAATGTATAGGGATATTTGTACATATGCCCCTGTATATGCACAGTTACTAGTATGCTAATGCAATAGGTGTGTACACAAATTTTGTAGGCATGATTAAGTCAGAATTATGATGATTTGATTCATAAATAGTCAGTGCCAAGTTTTTGCATCTTGATGCATTTCTACCTGCATAAAAACTACTAGGCTACAGCATTCTCCAGTAATAATAGTTAACTGCAGTAGCAATATTGCAAGCTCTAGGGACTGTTTCTATTCTCCCTTATTCTGGTTTTAGACTGACATAATTTCATCAGCTTCATTGGAGATACTCCTGATTTACACCTGTGTGAGTGAGATCAGAATCAAGCCTCTACTGCTGTGGCCAATACTGCACAGTGCAACATTTTTTCAAAGAAAAGGCAATGAACATGAAGTTTCAGATCCATAGTGCAATTTAAAGAATGATTGATGTGAGCACATGACTTCCAAATTGATTTCTTCTCTTAATTTATATAGAAATAGGAGTGTCTGTATAATATCTTCTACCTATCATAAAGCTGGGCATATTTCCTCTTTCCCTATTGTTCTCTTTTCCTTTATTACTCTCTCTCAGCAATAGATTACTGGCTCACCTGGGAGAGGCAGTTAAAGTCAGAGACTCACCCATAATAAGGGAAACTTGGAATCCTTGAAAGTGCACACCTGGCTTTTCATTACTACCTGAATTTTATACTTCCAAGTGCTAATCTGTCCTTGGGTTTTGCCTTCAAGTTTCACTCCAGTATTCAGTGAAACCATGGGGTTTTCCAGGCACTGACACCTTGGAAATGTCTTCCACATGGGAACCAATTTAATAATTTCTTTGTGTTGATTTCCATGAATGTAGCATCCTGGAGGGGGAAAAAAACCAGCACAGACAGTAATAAATCTCTCAATTAAATGTATAGAGTGAGAGGTTTTGTTTAAAAAGGGCTGTTTTATGCAGAGGGCATTATTATGCTCATTGTTATTATTGCGATTGCAGCTTGGTTTTGGAGGGTCTAAGAACTTCTTACACATTTTGCAACCTTAAGCATAAGCTTTACCCACACTTCTTCCCTCTTATAAACCAGCGCTGCTGCCATTCTTCATAGCTTTTTATGAAATACATAAAATAGCTGGAAGTATAAGTTAATTCACAATTATTTCCTAGGGTACAGTACTAGAATAAATCAGAGCACTAATTTACTAAATACTTTTAGGGAGGCATTCAGCCCTATTAATCAAAATATTTTAAAAATTACATATTGCTACTATGTATCAGAGATTGGCCAAAACCCTAGCTCCAAACATCAGCTGATCCTTTCTTAAATAAGTTCAAAGGCCTCTGTAGATTGGGATGACTCCTAACTTAGACTTTGCTGGTAGTCTGTACTGGTAGGGCCATTATTGCTAAGGAGTCATTGATATTTTAGCTTCTAAATTAACCTCTCAATGGGAAAGGGAGTTTTACAATCGCTGTCAGGAGCAAGTGCTAGTGTGACTGGGGTCCAAAGCCCTAAGCAGAGAGTAATGCAAAGCTGCATCACGCCAGCAGGAGCTCCGAGAAGCATTGTGCCTTAGGGAGACGAGTGGAAGACACTGAGCCAAATCCTCAACTGGTGTAAATCAACATTGCACCATCGGCTATACTGGAGCTATTTACACCAGTTGAGGATCTGGTCCATTGTGCCTCCCAGAGCTCCACGCTGTCTAGGGAACGTGCCAACAACACCAGATATTCAAAGTGTGCAATGCATGCGCTGTTTGGTGATATGTAGGGGAGAGGATCATGGCTTGGCCTCCACTGACATGGAGGTGTTAATACCTTTACTTTCCTGAGTGCAGGATATAGCTGTCCCTTGTATTTCTCGCACTCCCCCCCTATATACACCAAGCTTTTGCTAGTTAGTTATTTAGTGGAGGAATTCTCTGAAATTTAAGTGCCTCCTTGCCCCCACCTTAACATAAATAATCCATCAGTTCACAGGAAAATCAAAGATAAGAACTAAGCAGCAACAAATTAGCAAACATAGGACTTGCATATCACTGCAAACATCAGTAGAAAAACGCAAGGAGAAAACTGAACTTGACAAACGGAAAAGGACATCATCAGAGGGGAAAAAAAAATCTTGTTTCCAAGATTCCAGCAAGACATTATAAATAATGAGTGTAAATAGCCAAGTAAAAACAAATAGTGGCTGGTGTCCGTCAAGAGGTCCACTGGCACTTCTGTCATTAGCCCCATTTCAAAAAGAAGAAATATATTTCTTGTTTTTATGACAATTTTACATGCACAATGTTCAACATAAAAATATGGTGTCTATAGTCAGTTATGTGAAATACTATTAATTTCAGCGGGAGTTTGTGTGCTATGGTAACGATGTCATTTACCAGGATTGTTAAAGTCATCAGATTATATAGTGCCCTGAATTACACCCACACAGACCTCTACAAGTCAGCTTCCCTGTCCTCTTCCACACATGTCACTAAGGAAAGGCCAGGACCACAGTACTGCTCCACATGCGACTAACGGCTAATCTGTACTTTCATACATCCTATATTGCACCTATGTGAGAGAGATTTGTCCCATGGTTACTTATAAACCTATGTTTCCTTTACAGGAACTTAATGCTAGGGATTGGAATTACCTAGTTTATTTTCATCAGTGTGTCCAGATATGTGTCTATAGCTTCTATCACTGTGTCTGAACACTGCACAAACATCGAGTTTATCTACATCAGGGATCGGCAACCTATGAGCGGGACTGGCAGCCGGGACCCCAGGCCGGCAGCCGGGATCCCAGGCCAGCAGCAGGCTGAGCGGCTCAGCCCGCTGCCAGTCTGGGGTTCCATCCACCGGCCCCTGTAAAGGTAAAATGTATTACCGGCACGTGAAACCTTAAATTACAGCGAATAAATGAAGACTTGGCACACCACTTCTGAAAGGTTGCTGACCTCTGATCTATATAACATCACTGAGTTGGAAATTATTATCACTATTTCACAGATGGAATTTCACAGAAAGGTTAAATGTTTTGCGAAAGGTCACACAAAGTCTATGGAAAAGCTAGGAGCTAAAACCAGATCTTCTCAGTTCCAGAACTTCCAGTCCATTGCCTTAACCAAAATAGGACTCTTTCCAATCTCCAACATCACTCAAAGCAACAAAGACTTAAACATGGGCCATGGTTTATGTAGATGAGTAGTGCTACTGAAGTCAATGGGGCTACTCATGTGAGGCAAAGTAACTCACACATTCAGTTCTTTGCAGGATTGTGTCCTTACTTTGCAAAGCTACCCAGTAAGGGGCAAATTGTCCCTTTGGGCACAGATCTGAGTGAAGTATGGTGCATACACTGCTCCATCCTTGGAGTAGCTCTGAGAAGTATTGTACTTAACTCCGAGGCACAATCCCTTCCTGTTTTCCCCTGGCTCTGGGGAAGAGCAAGTTGCTGCTACCTATACCAGTGCTGCTGCTTGCCATGCACAGAGGAGGAAGAACCAAGGCTCCACCCATTCCCTGCCACCTTCTACCCATCTACGCCAGCATACCCCATGCCAGCATGTAGCGGATGTTCTTACTCCCTTGCATTTCTCAATGCAGGTGTGTAGTCCAAGTCACATCCTACTCCCAGATAATATCTCTGATCTTAACCCCTGTCCATGTTCTTCCCTGCCTCTAATAGCTGTTCAGCCAGTTCACAACTTCCTTTTCCATACTAGGGCTTTTTCCTGCTCCATTGAAATCAATGGAATTTTGCCATTAACGTCAAAGGGAGCAGGATCAAGGATTTATTTAAAAAAAAATCTCATTTGGATTGTAGTTATACTGATTGACAACTTCACTACAACTGCATTGAATTGCTGTCTAAATCAGTAATGTACTTTGGTATCTTAATTAACTAGAGTCATAGTTGAATTGAATTGGTTTCCTTAGAGATCTTTCAGGGTGGTTGTCAATCCAAAAAGGTATCTTATAAAAACGCTGCTTTTTTGTACTACTACTTTAGATACAAAGATATTTTTTTCCATTTTCTACCTCCTAGTTCCTACATTTTCTTATTTCCTATTTCACTCCTATTGACTTTTTTAATATATTCTTTTATCTGCTCTTATATTTTAATTATCATTCTATTTGAATTTAATTATTTTCTTCTTTCAGCTAACTCCTGTCTTACACAGCACATTATCTCACCACTCCTTTCAGTAAAGCTCTTTCTATTAGCTTCACCTGCTTCTTTTAAGTGTCTGTATTTTTTCCCTCAATTCTTTTTTTAACACATTAGTTACCTTTGCATATATAGGGCTTGATTCACTCACTTACACTGGCTTTTCAGTGGTGTAAGTCCATTGGTTTCAAGTAAGTCACACTTGATTTGTGCCAGTGCAAGTGAGAGAAGAATTAGACCCCAAAGGGAACTGGAATGGTCTAATAGAGGACTGCTGTTCATTGCCCTTTGTAAGATCCTAAACATCAAAGTCCCAGACACACAGAAGTGCAATACAGGAAGTGGTTAATAAACCTTCTCTCTTTACTCCCATCCTTCGCACTGCTTGTCATCCCTTCCCTTCCCCCATTCCGCCTACACTCTGGGCCTTAGTCCGAACTCATTTACATGGATATCAGTCTATTGACTTCTGTGCAGCTGCTTCTGACCTACACTGGTGAAAATGAGAGCACAACCAGGCCCTCTCTTTTTAGTAAATTGTCTTGGTTTTCCACTTTTTAAATTATCTTAAGTACTACAGCGGAATCTTAAGCTAGCCGTCCCGCCCCCCACCCCCCAATGGTAGCTAAAGCCTGCATTCTACAGCAGTATGCTGCAGTTATCATTTAATGAGACACCTCCTAGTGTTGTCCACACTTACATCAGAAAGGCTACTCCAGCTATGTAAAAAGGAGGAGGAATACAATTCTCCACTGGCTATTCCCATTCTGCTGACAAAATTCCTTCCCTGACTTTGTTGAATGTAAATAATTCATATTTTCGTTAGGGCTGTCAATTAATTGCAGTTAACTCAAATTAACACAAAACAAATTAACTAGCTTAAAAAATAGTGATTCATCGCAGTTTTAATAGCACTGTTAAACAATAGAACACCAATTTAAAATTATAAATATTTGTGAGAGATTTACTCTCTCTCTCTCTCTCTCTCTATGGGACAGAACACCACACTCAGGTGGTGTGTGGGTTACACCTGCTCTGCAATAGAGCTGCTATCATAGCCACATTAGGTCTTCAAAAGCACAATCTATCAGTGCTGACTGGTAAGGATTTTGAAAAACTGCTAAAGTTAGAAACTCTACTTCAGCCCTGCATGTTTATGTCTCAACTTCTTGGGTGGGAATTGTAGGTCTCCTGGTCAATGGTTTTACTCGCATTCTGCCATATATTTTGTGTCATAGCAGTCTCAGAGAGCCAGCATATGTTGTTTGATTTAAAAAACACTTTCAGTGCAGATTTGACAAAACTCAAAGAAGGTACCAAAATGAGATTTCTAAAGATAACTACAGCACTCAACCCCAGGTTTAAGAATCTGAAGCACCTTCCAAAATCTGAAACGGACGATGCGTGGAACATGCTGTCAGAAGTCTTAAAAGAGTAACACTCCGATGCGGAAACTACAGAGCCCAAACCATCAAAAAAGAAAATCAATCTTCTGGTGGTGGCGGCATTTGACTCAGATGATGAAAATGAATGTGCATTGATTCACACTGCTTTCCTGCTTTGGGTCATTATCAAGCAGAATCCACCGTCAGCATGGTAGCTCTGGAATGGTAGTCAAAGCGTGAAGGGGCATACAAATGTTTAGCATACCTGGTATATAAATACCTTGCAACACTGGCTACAACAGTGCCATGCAAACATTTGTTTTCACTTTCAGGTGACATAAATAAGAAGCAGGCAGCATTATCTCCTGTAAATGTAAACGAACTTGTTTGTCTTAGTGACTGGCTCAGAGGTGGGCAAACTACGACCTGGGGGCTGCATCCAGCCCTCCAGATGTTTTAATTTGGCCCTTGAGCTTCCACCGGGGAGCAATGTCAGGGGCTTGCTCCGCTCCGCTCAGCTCCTGGAAGTAGCGGTATGTCCCCCCTCCAGCTCCTACATGTAAGGGCAGTCAGGGGGCTCTGCACACTGTCCCCGCCCCAAGCGCCACTCCTGCAACTCCCATTGGCTGGGAACCATGGCCCATGGGAGCTGCAAGGGCAGTGCCTGTGGACGGGGCAGCACGCAGAGCTGCCTGGCCACGCCTCCACATAGGAGCTGGATGGGGGACAGGCCACTGCTTCTGGGAGCTGCATGAGGTAAGCACTGCCAGAAACCTGCACCCCGACTACCTCCCATGCCCCACCCCTTGTCCCAGCCCTGATCCCCCTCCTGCCCTCGAATGCCTCAGTCCTGGCCCAGAGCACCTCACACACCCCTAACCTCTCATTCCCAGCCCCACCACAGAGCCTGCACCCCCAGCTGGAGCCCTCACCACTTCCCACACCCACACCCCCAATTTTGTCAGCATTCATTGCCCACCATACAATTTCCATACCCAGATGTGGCCCTCGAGCCAAAGAGTTTGCCCAACCCTGAACTGGCTGAACAAGAATTAGGACTGAGTGGACTTGCAGGCTCCAAAGTTTTACATTGTTTTGGTTTTTTGAGTGCAGTAATGTTAAATAAAAATTCCACATTTGTAAGTTGCACTTTTACAATAAAGAGATTGCACTACAGTACTTGTATGAGTGAATTGAAAAATACTATTTCTTTTGTTTATCTTTTTACAGTGCAAATATTTGTAATCAAATTAATATAAACACTGTATATTTTGTATTCTGTGTTGTAATTGAAATCAGTATATTAGAAAGCATAGAAAACATCCAAATATTTTAATATATTTGATTATTGTTTAACAGTGCAATTAAAACAATGATTAATCTCAACTTTTTTTGTCTTGCGATTAATACTTTTAATCATTTATCAGCTCTAATTTTTATGTATTTTGTTTTAAAATATTTTTGGAATACACTACACACAAGAAGGTTAGAAAGAACATTTCTCCGGATATTTCTGTCTCAGTTCCTGATCATTGTACAAGGATGTGAGAACAGAGAGCAGGGAACATGTGCAAATGCCAGCCAGAAGAGGGAAATGGAGGTGGGGAAAAAATGCACACATGTTCCATCAATTCAGGGTTGAGTGCTAGGTTTGATGGTGTGGGGCTAACAGGGCTATTTTCTCATTCAGACTCCCCTCTGAAAAATGCAGCTCCCTGCAGGGAAGGTTACATACTGGGAACAGATTGCTTCTGTAAACTTAAATTTTGATAAATAAATCTAAATGAATAGATCCATGTCAAGTTTATAAATGACCTGTCTTCTCTTATAAGGAGGCAACATATGTACTATAGTATTCATACATGGTGAGCCTAAAAAAAGGTTGCAGCTGTTGAATATTCTCTTTACGTAGGCCTAGAGTCACCAATACTATCTGGCTTCTTTGGGTCGCTCTATCAAGACAAAACTGCTGTAAACTTGACAGCCAATCAGTGCTTTGAATCACTAAAGCTGGCCAGTGAATCCCTCCTTTCATAATTCTATTGAGGTGGGAGCCACTGTACTAGGTGTTGTGCAAACATACATGAAGACAAAAACACAGATTTAACTTTATCTTGAGCTTGTTGTAGTCCTTTACACCAGCACAGTAAAATGCTACAATTCTGATTTGATAGCATTTTACACCCACCTTGCACTACTATAATTGACTGCCCAAGGCAACAGTGAATGGGAATCATAGTCCCTGGCCCCAGAGAACTGCCTAGCTACCTTTGTAATTGTTCTACATCACAATGGTATGAGTTCCAAAAGCAGACAGCAATATTTATAGGCTAAGAAAGGCCTCTGAAAAGCCCATTTTGTGATGTGATTAAATTGTGGTTGCACCTGAAGCCATTATATGAGTGGTAATGAGATTCCTCACAGAACCTGTCCCTTAACATGTACTATAATTAAAGAAAACTTGCATCCTAACAGACAGTTTTTTCAGAGTGAGGGAGGGGAGGAGGGGGCAAACCACATATTTAGCCAAAGCACCTCTGTATATCTGTCTTAGCACAGAGTCATGCAAATGTGCACTCAGAAAATTAGCACAGCTAGAAAGCAAACATCCCACAGGGCAAATCAATCCCCAGCAAAGGATAATGGGAACCCTGTTCAAGCAGCTGTGTCCTGCCCTCTGCGCATTAGCACCTGTCGGTGGAAGCAATCAGTGCTGGTCAATGTACAGCTCTCCTTACAGCTCAGTTCACACAAGGATCATTAGCTGGAACCAACACGGTGGCACCCCATGCTGCCAAATGGCTCCCTTTCTTTCTAAACGGAGGCAAACAAGGACTTCTCCAAACAACGGGCTCTGCTCTTTTTAATCTTTTTTTCCTTTTGCCTCTGTTTTGCCCTTTTCACAGTGTGGAAGGAGAGATCTACCAGAAGGTAGAAATTAGGTTATTTGACTTAATTTCAGTGTGTGTTCCACTGTTGGGTTTAAGAGCAATCTTGATTGGCACAAAAGTCTTACATTCAGTCAAAGTCAGACAATAACATTTAATCCATCATATCAGTTTAAAATTATCAGACTTGTACTTATTTATCAATAAGGACCTTAATTTATCACTTTCAAAGGGTGGAGGAAGGATGGGTGAAGAACAGCATTGGAGAATGTGATGGTGTAACCCACACGTTTCCTGAGTGTGGTGTTCTGTCCCATCTAGTAGCACTGAGACCACTTAGAGAGAGAGAGAGAGAGAGAGTTAATGAGTCTGCTCTACAGCCTTAACTAACAGCCAATTGGCTTTTAGCTCATGCTGTAGAGGCTCATGCACTAAGCTCCAGTGGTGCCTGGTTTGATCGCGACCAGGTTCCGTCAGTGTTACATTGGCAGCCTGGAATTTTAATTACTCTCCTCGGGATTGAGAAATTTTGCAGGAATATCCTTTTATGATTTATACATAACTTAACTGACTACACCATACAACACAAGATAACTCAATTCTTATAGCATTTTTGCAGATGAAGTGCACCACAGTGATTTGTGGAGTTAATTACATAGCTAAAGGAGAAAGAATTGTGGTACAAGCAAGATAAAAGAGATGCTTTCAACTAAGAGCTGAAATACGATGGTGAGCCAATGGGACAGAGCAATAAAGGATGAATCCTGGGGTACTTTTCTAGTTGGCAGGAGGTTCAAAGGAGAAGGATCTCTCACAACAATGAAGTTTCAAGGAGGCCCGTTCTGGATGGTAATAAGAATCAAAGGATTGCTAACATTTTTAGAAATTAAGAGTAGAAATTACAATTTGCACCTTTAAGTAGCTAGATACCAGGATTGCCTTAAAGAGCTCCCATCACCATAACAAATGGCCATGCCTCTGGAGTAGTGAAATACAGATGGGGAACTGAGGCAGAGAGGGATCAAAATCTCAATGCACTAAACTCCATGGGATTAGTCACATGCTCAAAATTAAGCATGTATTGCTTTACCATTTTGGGGCCAATGGGCTTAATCCAAATGCCACTGATGTCAATGAGAATCCTTCCCAAGGTCCATAGGAAATCTGCAGCAAAGTTTGAAAATGAATTCAGACCTCCCAAATCCCAGTTCAGTCCCTTAACCACATTAACATCCTGTCTGCCTCTAGAGTATCTGAGGATAATACCAGGCATAAGACATCCCCATGCAGATTGTGTTTGAGATGCCAACAAGTGCTTTTAAAGATGAACAGCTGATCAGTGTACTCGAAAACTATTGGATATATATATAAACTAACATTTTAACAGGATAGAACCAGGAGATTAACTACATTCTGAATTTATGCCAAAGTACCTGGGTATTACAGAACGTTTGTTATCTAAGGTCACACATTTCTAACACATATGCACAGTGCTGAGTACAACTTAGTGGATAGTGGGGTTGGGGTGAATCCTTGACCATTCATTCAAATATAAAATTAAATTCCATTATCATCAGGTTCTCACCTTATATTCATTTGCTTTCCATGAATATTCAAGTCCTTGGAACTTTTCTAGTGCCATTCCTTGTGAAGAGTTCATATTTATCATAAAAGGGAGTCTCTAAATATGAATTTCAAAACCATACAGTGTTGATTAGCTATACAAGGCATACAGTCAGTGAACCATGTGACCTGGCACTGCCCAGCTATCCAGAAAATATTCACTCATTTAATTTTTCAAAATCTGGGCACAGGGTAAATTAAAATTTCCATTTCAACAATATGTACTCAATGTCTTAAAATGTCACCATTCCTAATATTTCAGTTTCTGCTCTTGGAAAAATGATATCAAGAATTCTCATGTATTCATCAGGCACTGATGGCTGGGACTTTAGGCTTCCCCTTCACAGTGGTGATTTTACCATTGAGACACTTGAGACACTGCTCAATCTCAGAAAAACATGAAAATAAAAACAGAGTGAAACACATTTACTTTCTCCTAATTTTATGCACCATTCACGACTGATAAATCATCAGTCGTGATCATCATCATCACTCTTCTATATTAATGATTCATGAGGGGTCAGCTGCTCCAGGGCCTCAGATCCCAAAGTAAAACATTCCATCGGAGGTGCTACAAACCTGATTGTCTAAGGAGCTGAGCATGTGCCAGGTGCTGACGGCCCTCATACCTCTCTTTAAAACAAATGCCGTGCAATGCTCAAGTAGCATGAGTAGGGGAACCAGTGTCCCATATACAGAATTCTACATGTATAATATACCTAAAAACATAGAAATTTCTATACAGAATCATTTTAGTATTTTATGCACACACACACACACACACACACACACACACAACTCTATAATATGCTAAATTGTTTTTGGAGGTAATTCTCAAAAATCTTAGTTGTTTTGCCTCCTATATTTCAAATAATTGCCAGCAAATTAAAACAAGCAATATAAAGGAGACAATGAAATCAGTCTTCATGTGCATTTAGTGGAATATTTCCTACATCTTATCTAGTTTGTGTGTACTATGCTCTCACTTCAGTGCACTGCACATACAGTACTTTCTACTGCAAGCAACATATAAGGTATTCTAATGAGGCTTCCTAAATTTAAATCAACAGTAATATAAATAATATCCTCCCTCTTTCCTTACTATTATCTCAACCAAAGAAAAAGGCAGGAAAACATTTAAAAATTCATACAGAAAGTGTGACTGGCAAGAATAGTGATTACTACTACAAGTCAGCTACTCTTTCAAATATGACAATTTTGTCTCTGAAAAAAAGAAGCTGCAGGAAAGTGACAGTGGAACTTGACTGGCTAAAAACTTGTGCATTTGTGAACTTTTCCTAACAAACATGAACCACTAGTTAGCATGCGTTTCTGCATATTTTGCGTGATGTGTATGGTGTAAGAGTAAACAATTCAAGGACGACTCTTTCCCAGCCTCCCCACCACCGAAAAAGAAAAAAGTCATTTCCGGATTAGGATGATATTCTACATAGACATTTTAAGGACTCCCTAGTCCGCTGCAGTGGTTGCTCCAGGGATAAAAGGTTTTGGTACACTTCTGAGCTTCACACACAAAATAAACTCTACTTATGTGAGTCACCAAAACTCAGACTAGATGTCTGACTAGATGGTACAGATGTTCAGAAAACAGAAAATGCAATTTAGAATCTAGGCCACAACCTTTTTGATCCAAAAAGCAGCACAGAATATGACGTTTCAGAAAATAGTTTCTAATAATAAAAGATCTACTTCCACAACATTCACTTCAAACTCAGATGTTCCATTGCAGCTATCAGTGTAGGATAACTTACAATCAATGCATGCATACATACAGTTGTTATGGTGGATGAACTTTATCCTATTTGATCAATGCATCTCTCTCAGCCTCTTCCTGAGATTTCACTCAATCTGCCACAGATTCCCTCTATGAAAGACTCAAGGTTGTTTATACACAATCATTGTCTGTGCAGAAATGGGTAGAAGACCAGTTGATTGTAAATGTACCCTGGCAGCAATTTAGATTAAAGTTCATCTGTAGCACTGGTAGCCTTTCATGTGTCGCCACAGGAAATGTACAAACCACTTGCTCAGAAGAGGACAAGGATGTGTCACAAAACATACTTACCCAGAAACTGCATGTTTGCGGGTAGATCTTTCCTGTGCAAGGGCCAAATTCTGCTGTGATTCGCACCAGTGAAACGCCACTGGAGACAATGGAGTTACATTGACATAAGGTAGCAGAATTTGGCTTCAAATCAGGATGAAAACTGAAAGGCATCCATAGATACATGCCACCATGTGGGTGTCGTTTCAGTAAGCTAGTATTTGCACATGGAAATCATTTCTGGCTATGGAGGAAAGCCTTTTGTTGTCCACAGAACAACTGATTCTCCGCTGGAGACTAAATAGACCCATAGATGTAACACTAACCACCTTATGCTGCAGCTCCAAAGTAGCAACCAAACAGGGCTACTGAAGAGAAACAATTATTCACTTACAATTCATCGGTCTCTTCCCTATCACTCACCCTGCCAAGGCCCAAGTGTGAATGACAGAGCATGATAGAGATCCATAATGAGAGAGATAGTTATTCATGTAACAAACAAACTGCTGTTGGTCTCCTTCCTTTGGTGTAAATAGCTCTTTTTATAACTTCAGTTTCATGTTTCTTCAATCTAACAACGAAAGTGAAAGAATATCAAAATTGTGGAACATAGTCTGCAACTAAAGTGAGTGACATCCCTCGAAATGTAGTACCAGTGAGTCGTATGCTCTCTCACCCTTAATAGCATTCAGATCTCTGACTAGGCACATAAAATACTATCCATAAGAAGAAAACAAAGAAATATTGGTGGCTTACGTGGAACACCACTCAAAAGGTGAGTACAATAGTCCTTGAAGGGCCAAGTGGCCTAGTGGGTAGCATACCCTCACCTGACGATGGGTTTAGCTTCACTCAGAGTTTGCAGCATCCTTACCCTTTTGTTATCAGAGAGGAAGTGAGATTGGAATATGGCTTATGCCCCTGCAGCAGGGGCAGTTAGTAGGAGAGCCTAGGCCTTCCCACTTCACCAGACTCTGACCTCGGGCCCCATAAGGGTCAATGTCCAGCCCATGCAGTGCCCTTGGGGGTACCTTCCCCAGGTTACTTCCTACCATTTTTCTCTCCCTATGACTCCCAGTCCAATATGAGGTAACAAAAGAAAAAGAAGACAATAAGAAATGGTTATTTACTCTGTGCAGTAACAGGGGGTCTTTGAGATGTGTTTCCCTATGGGCGCGCCACTCTAGGTGCACAATTGTTCTCCATGCATCTTTGATCAGAGCTTTCTAATAGCAGTGACTGTTTGTCCCACACATGCACGTTACTCAGTCTCATGCTCTGTGCTGTTATATAGCACTGTGCAGGTGAACTGCCCTCAGTTCCTTCTCTACTACAAAGCTCCATTGCAAAGAACCCCAAAGCAAAGGGAAAGGAGGGGGAGCTAGTGGGGCACCCATAAGGTGATATCTCAAAGAAAAACACAGTTATGGCACAGGATGAGTAACCATTTCTTCTTCTTCTAGTAGTGTCTCTTTGGGTGCTCCACCCTAGATGACTACCAAGCAGTTCCCCTGAAGGAATCATAGAAGATTAGGGTTGGAAGGGACCTCAGAAGGTCATCTAGTCCAACCCCATGCTCAAAGCAGGACCAATCCCCAGACAGATTTTTACCCCAGTTCCCTAAATGGCCCCTTCAAGGATTGAACTCTCAACCCTGGGTTTAGCAGGTCAATGCTCAAACCACTAAGCTATCCCTCCCCCCAGCTGCTTGCCAGAACATCACTGCAGGACTTCCTCAATGCTGCTGATACTGCCCCCCATTTGATCTCTACAGTGGTAGTGGTACAGTGGTAGTGGTAGACGGGAGCTTCAGAGTTGAGTCTCATTTCAAAGAAAATCTAGTCAAGCCAAAGGAGCATTAGAAACAGAATTGGGAGTTATTTAATAATACTCAGAAACATGTGTATACGGGCCTAAGTCACAGTTCTATGTAGTTCAGTGATGAGTACATTTTTGAGAAAGGCCATAGTGGTGGAAATAGATCTCAGACAGTGAGTTTGTATATCCAAAGGGGCTTGGATATTACAAGATTGATAACAAGAACTTATGTAGTTGGCTATCCATTTGGAAAGTCTTTGTTTAGAGGTTCCAGACCCTTTTGATCTGTCTGCAATTGGGACAAATGATTTGGGAGTCTCTCAAAAGATCCAGTCCTGTCAAGATAGAGAGTCAGAGCTCTCCTGACATCAAGTGTGTGTAACAGCACCTCTTTGCCTAGGTGAGGTTTAGGGTAGAAGATCGGGAGGTGAATGGGTTGGTTAATATGGAACTCTGAAGATATTTTTGGTAAAAACTTGGGATGTAGTTGTAATTTGACCTTGGTCTCTGAAAAATACTGTGAAAGGGGGATATGACAAAAGGGACCCTATTTCCCCACCTTGACGAACCAATGTGATGGCTTCTAGCAATGCTGTTTTCATTGACAAGTGGAGGAGAGAGCACGTAACCATCAGTTCAAAGGGTGAACTTGTTAGGTATTTTAGAACCAGATTGAGGTCCAAAAAAAAAAAAAAAATGGAATAGGCCACTTACTGGTAGAAAAAGGTTTCCAGGCCCCTAGAGGTACCTCATTGCCATTGGGTGGGCAAATACAGAATAACCTTCTATTGGAGAATGGAAAGCTGTGATGGCTGCTAGGTTGACTCCAATGGAGCTGAGAGACAAGCCCAAGTTTTTTAGTTGCAGAGAGTAGTTCAGTATATCTGGCAGTGATTAAGTTGTCGGTAGAATATATTTGAAGCCACAGCAGCAGGCAAATGTTGTCCATTTCTGTAAGTAAGTAGTGTGTGCATACGATTTTCTGCTGTGTAATAACACTCTTTTTACTGCCTTTGAACCATGACTAGTTGTTTCTAATCCCATGAACCACTGACCAGCCATGCTTTAAGATGAAGAAGTCCAAGATGGGTGTGAAGGATCTGCCAGTCTTCCTGGGAAATGAGATGAGGAGAGGCCTGGGGAGTGATCAATGGGTAAACAACCAGCTGTATCAGGTAAGGAAACCATGTTTGTCCAGGCCAGATGGGGACTATTAGAATAACTTTGGCTTAGTCCTTTTTTATTTTGAGTAAAACTTTTGGATATTAGAGTCAAGGAGAATGTGTACAGTCGACCCACTGACCATTGAAGGTAAAAGGTATTCCCCAAGGATAGTGACCCATACAGCCTCTGAAGCAGAACTGGGCGCATTTCTTGTTTATTACCAATGCAAACAGGTCTATTTGAGGGGTGCCTAATTGCCAGAATATGTGGTGTATATGATGGACTATTTCCCACTTGTGGGTCTTGAGAGAAGGGTCTGTTGAGCGTGTCCGCAGTCATATTCTGTACTCCTGGAAGATAAGCTGCTGTGATGACAATCTGATTGCACATGCATGAATTCCAAAGCTTGACAGCCTCGACGCAGAGTGGGATCTTGCCCCACCTGGTTAATTGATATAGAACATGCATGATGTTGTCTGTCATGACTTATGTGTTTGCCCCGATTAGTGGTGGGAACTGGAAATAGGTGTATCTGACTGCCCTGAGTTCCAGGAGGTTGATGTGCAGTATGGGTCTCTTGAGGTATCTATCTGCCCTGGGATGTGCATCCCACCCAACCAGGGATGCATTCATTGTTATAAAAACCACTGGGGAAGGGCAGGCAAAAGGGATTCCTGCAGAAACCTTCTGAGGGTATTTCCACCAATTTAGAGATTTCTTCATGAAGGTGGGTATGGAAAGTAGTGCAGTTGCACTGTGTCTGCTCGGTGACTAAATAGTCCTGAGCCACCCTTTAAGGAAATGAATTCAGAATCCCACATGGTCTGTAAAGAAAGTACCAGCTGCCATGTGCCCAAACAGCTGAAGACAGTTCTTGACCAGGTTTAAGGGATGATCTGATTGTGTTGACTATGTTAGATAAGGCCATGAATCTATGTATTGGGAGGTAAGCTCTTGCCATTGCTGAACTGAGATGAGCTCCTATGAATTCTAACTTTTGCACAGGGGTCAAGATGGATATTTGAATGTTCAGTTGTAGGCCCAATTTGAGGAAGAGAGCTATAGCTTTGCAAGTTGCCCATCAGATTATTTCCAGGGGCCGACCTTTCAGAAACCAATAATCTAGGTAAGGGAACACTAGAATTCCTTTTCTGTGGAGGTGTGCTGCTACTACTGAGAACTTTCCAAAAGACCCTGGGAGCAGCTAAGCAGGTTCTTGTGAGAGGGTTCCCTGAAGTGGGGCTGGCAGGTGGAAAAGAGGTAAAGTGGGTGGAATACTCTGTGGAGATTATCTCCAAAATCCACTTGTCCATAGTGATGGACTCCCAAACCCACCAGACAGGGTAAAGGAAGTCATTGAAAGGAGGAAGGCAGGTGGAGCAATGCAGCTGGTAAGAATGGTCATAACTCAGGCTCTCAACCACCTCATCAAAATTGGTGCTTGGAGTGGAAAGGCTGCAAAGTCGAAGGTCGAGAAGTGAATGGTTGAGAAGCGAATGGAACCTCAGATTCTTGTGTTAAGGGTTGTATGATCTCTGGAAGCTCTAGAATTGTGTGGATTGGGATCTCTGCACCATCTTTGACTTACTAAACTCTCTTGTGGGCAGTTGTACAGATCCTAAAAGAACAAAAAGTAACCCGGGAGTCCTTTAACGTTCATACAGATTCGTCCATGCTAGGGAACAGTTTGGTACTATCAAAAGGGAGGTCCTCAAATTTTGGAACTTCTTTGGAAATGCTGAAAGCTGTAGTCAGGAAACCCTCCTCATAACTACCACTGTAGAGATCAAATGGGGGACAGTATCAGCAGCATTGAGGAAGTCCTGCAGTGATGTTCTGGCAAGCAGCTGGCCTTGCACAATGCTCAATAAAAGAGTTCAGCTGAGTATAATTTGTATGATTGTATTTTGTTATTAATGCCTGATAGTTGGCGATTCTTAATTGCAAAGTAGCTGGCATATGTGATTTTCTACTGAACAGATCTAGACACTTCTGATTCTTGTCATAGGGTGAAGATTTAACATGATGCTGCCTTCTGTGTTAATCGCATCAACCACCAAAGAGTTAGGAGAGGGATGAGAGAATAAAAATTCTAAGTCCTTAGATGGGATATAATATATTTCTTATCTACACTCTGGCATGAATAGTGGCTGGGGTGTGCCAGCTGAGGCCTTTCTGGACCCTGCAATGGTTAACTAGCAAGGCAATGTGGACAGATGCAGCTTATGATGTGGTTCTTTAACCTCCTCTAGAGGGATCTGCAAAGAATCTGCCACTCTAAACAGTTGCAGAAACTGTTTACAATCATCTGCTAAAGATTAAGGAGGTGGCGTAACTGCTTCAACCAGGATTCAAGAAGAATGTTGCCTGGTGGAGAAATTTCTTCATCAGCTCTACCTTCCTGTTCATCAAAAGTTTCTTCCTGAGGTTATAGTCTCCTAGAGAGAGTAATGAAGGCTGACCATCTCTATGACTGGTGGTTCTCAGGACCTAGAAAATTGCTGGTGATAGGGTCCTAGTATGGCCAAGGAGGGAATGCATATGACATGGTTGGAGGTATCTATGGGTGTTCATACAAGTGAGATGGAAGTTGAGGTTCTCTCTCACAAGTGACCTCAATCTCTTCAGAGACTTCTGGAAAGAGACCTCTGTAGGGATGGAGATGAGAGCCCCACACATATATTTGGGAAAACAAGGCAATATCTTCATCAGAATCCTCCTTTCTCAATTTACTTTCTAAACACTGGAGCACCAGAAGAACACTGAGGTGAAACCACAGTACCAGACAAATGCCCAGAGATCTGGAGGTCCTCCATTCCAAGAGTATATCAGTGCCAAACAATGGTGAGCTGGGCAACTCAGACTCGGCAAGGTCCTGGGGAAAGTGAAACTTCTGTGGTTCTAAGGGTGTTACTGGTACTGCATCCATGGTCTGCACTGAAGTGATAGTAGCAGAGGGAGTTATAGTACCTTGAATCTTGAGGGGAGTCCATGAGGAGCCAGAGAGGGCTTCTTTAGTACTGAGAAGAGGTAGAGCTCTTCTTGCCACCTACTCCACTGACAGGAATGATGATCTGAGCTCAAAACTTTGCAGTATTTAGGTCTGACAGTGCCCTGGATATTTGAGCAACCGTCAGCCTCGTGGGTACTGAGCCAGAGATCAATGGGTGCTGAAGTGGCTGGAGTCAGAGACTGCAAATTCTTAAAGTAGATTCCCTACCTGGAGAACTCAGAGGCCTACCAAAGGGTAGTCTTATGAGTGGAATCCTGGATCTTCCTCTAATATGCCCTCGAGGAGTACAGTTCATGGACAGTGGAGGCAGCAGACTTACTCAGGGACTAGCCTATGGTGGGCAGTGGGGGAGGGATTTTTTAATACAGGAAGGTAAATAAATACTGCTGGAAAAACATACGAAGAGGTGAAGTGAGTTTCCCAAGATCATAGAGAAGGTCAGAGCAGAGCGAAGTCTCTTGGCTCCCAGTTCAGTATTTTATCCATAGGATTACAGTGCCTTTAAAATTAGCCTTGTTTTGTGACACAAACAAGATGGTGAAACACAGGATATTTTAAAAAAAATTTTGAGTCACTAGATCTCCATTTTTCACCAAAAAAAAAGTAAAGTTTTGAACAAAAAAAGTCATCCAGCTCTATGTAGAATTCCTAGATGCTAGTGTTAGAATATGCTTCTTTTACCATGCAGTTCAAACAGTCTTCTTTCATACATATGTCTGTATGTAAGTTCAGTGACAATTGTCTGGTCTAAGTCGTGACCAAATCCTTAAACATTTAGGGATGCAGCCTTGCTATGCTATACTTTAATCAATAACTTTAATGTAGAGACACACAATCAAGTATCTTTTCCTGGCTTTTGGTGGAATCAGAGCCATACCATCATGGATAATGCTCATATCAGTTTTCAGCAGCTAAGTAGCATTGGGTTTGATCAATACTTGAATGAAAAACCTCCAGAAAAAACACAGGTGCTGAAGGTGATATTGACACAGATGTTAACTAATTAGGATTCCAATCAAAATAATTCAGGCTATTGATGCCATTCACTGAAGCACTCAAAATTTAAGCTGTAAGCTCCTAAAGGGCCTGATCCAAAGTAAATTGACACCCAACAGAAAGACTCTCTTGGACTTTGCGTCAGGCTTTTAGTGTGGCCACATGACTATTGTTTTTTAAATGACTACAATGAAAGGAAAGGACATCCTTTAAATGTTCAAGAGCAACAGCTGCAATGTAACTGGGGCCGTGCTCTCAGTTGGTCCTACACTGAAGCCCAAGTAAGTGTCTTAATGACACTCTGAAAATATGTAAAGTACTTTTTAAAGACAATTGTGTCTGGGCACACCAGCTGTTTGTCCAGTCAGAACAAATTTAGAATCAATGGACCAAATTCTGCCCAGATCTGCATCACATGCAGTTATAGTAAATGCAATGGTGCTGCATTGTGTTTAAAAATAGGTCAAATTTGATTTACCGTAATTCATAGAGTTTAAGGTCAAAAGGAACAATTAGATCGAGTCTCAACTCCTGTGAGCCACAGGCTCTTAAATGTCACCTAGCATGGAGCCTTGTATCTCCTGTTTGATTAAATACCCTTCACTCCATAGGATCTTAAAGTGCTTTGCAATGTTAATATACTATTCAATGTTTCACTTTATCCACCTCTGAAATGCAGCTACTGTTGAACTGCAGTGTAGAATTGCTGCTAAAAAAGGACATGAAGAATAAAATATCTAACTGAAACTGCAGGAAGAATTTAGGAAAGATGACAGTAATTACATGCATTGGAATTTGGCCAGAACACAGGAGCTATACTTCTACTCTTGTGGAAAAATATTGTAGGACTCTTTAATGGCCATAATTGATCAGGGCCTCATCTTATTATCTAGTCCACAAGACAGTTTCGCCAGCATGTCCCATGATGTGCCATTGGTTCATTACTGACACCAAGAGAAGAGTCCCACCTATTAGTTGTGATTATTATTTCTTAAGCACTAACAATGTGCCTGAACATTATGCTAAACAAGGCATAAAAACCAGATATTTTTAATGCATACTGAGACTGACAGAGAAAAAGTAGACATGGACTGTGAAGACCGGAGGGGGAAGTGGCCATGATATTAGTTATTATTGCTGGCTTGTTGTAGGAAGTAAGAAATGGTGAGTCTAGGAGGGATGTGAATGAAGTTAGGTGGTGACTTGATACACCAGAATTAGGTCAGTTCATGTATAATGAAAAGGTTTAGAAGAACTAGACAAATGAACCACTACTGCTTCAGCATCTTCTGGACTGTTCTTTAACAGATATGCCCTCCAAATACTCTTAACTGGTGACAGCTGGCAAGACAGCAGCACCACATGGGATGCTCTGAGAGCATAGTTACAGTCCCCAGTAGATGTTTGGCTTTTTAGGGTTCTTTTTGAAAGGGTCAGACTATACTCTGTTATACCAACATTCAGGAAGCCACAACAGTTGTTCAAGTGCTTATAGTCTAAAAGAATATTTGCCATATGTTTATCGTACCTTATAAGAAACTCATCCAAGTTATTTTTAAAAATACCCATTGAATTGTTGCTTTCATAAGTAATGTCTTGCTGCATAATGCCAGGAGAGCAATAATGTCTGAGGTGCCTAATTAATGACACTCACTTGTCAGCATGGTGCAGATTTAGAGGTCAGGCACTTGCACATACCAATGAGGTTTATTAAAGTCAGTGAAGTTTGACCAGAATGGTGCACCTCTAGCGGGGAAACGCAATTGTCCATTTTCTCCTCTCAGTGACAGTGCCTGTAATTAAAATTTGGATGGAGGGGGTTATGGGGTGGGGAAGGGGGGGAAAGTTAATGTAAAAACTTTGTGAAACTTTAAGAGGCCTCAGCTGCTCATTAGGCAATATCTACACAGCAAACGGTAAATAGGTGAGTAGGAGAGATGTACCTTAGGGACAAGCAGCAAATCAAGTCCGACATTCAGGCCTACTGGATGTAGAGGAGGCCTCTGGGAATTGTCTGACAACATGCCCCTTGAGAGTATAGTGACTTCAGTGAAAGCCTATAGAGGAGAGCATATGGTTATGGCATCTGACTACATACTATACTTTTAAGGATGTGACTCTAGCAATAGCATGGGGTTATGATGTTATAGTGGATTGCAGCATGTGTGCATATTACACAGGGGAGTAAAGATTTGTGTCGGCTGCATACACCTCTCAGAACATGTCTGCCTGATTGACTATAGCAAGTGACTCTGGCAGTGCAACATACGATCCTGAGAAGACAGAGACTATAATATATTAATGTAAGAATGTAGTTGATTACAATATAAGCTGTTGAAAGTGAGCTGACTATAGCACAAGACTGTAAGAATGCGGCTGTCTGCAGGGTCTAACAGTGAGAATGTATCTATCTATACTTAAGTGTGTTTCTGACTACAGCCAGCTGTCATGCAATTGGAGTGGACAAGTGGAGTTGTCACTTATCAAACCATTGCATTGCATGTGGTTATCATGTTTAAATATATCTCCTATCCACTTTATGGGTAGCTAATTTTTGCTTTCATGTGTGTGTGGAGAGTGGGTGTTGCACTATGAGTTTGATTACAAGATCTTAAACCTTCCATTTATCAGTCCTAGTTTTAGATTTAAACTAGGTCTTACAGTTCAGCTACTGCATTTAAAGGGACACCATCAGTTAAAGAGTTATTTATTCTTCCCCTGTGTTTTCAGCATTTACATATCCTGGGGTTAGTTTGTGCTTTGATGAACTTGACCAGGGGAAACTAGCAGTTTCATTTTCTGAGGCACTAGAAGAATAGTGCAGTAATTTTTCCAGGTCAGCTAAGGAAATTTAAAATTTTAAAAAGTGTGTGTAAAAAAAATTGCTTAAAAAATAAAAATCTTGACTATGAGCCCCAATCCTGCAACAAGGACAAATGCAGAGTCCTGCCCTCTCCCCCTCCCCACCCCCCAATAGAAAGGATGTGGATGAATTGGAAAGAGTCCAGCAGAGGGCAACAAAAATAATCAGAGGCTGGGGCACATGACTTACAAGGAAAGGCTGAGGGAATTGAGCTTCTTTATGTCGCAGCACTAAAGCCTATGCTCAAACATGGCGCCTGTATGGCCAATTGTTGGTCAAAAGGTCACATTGGTACTGTGTGCAACACCGTAGTGTGGTGTGCTACATTATAGTGCCTTGTGCAAAAATGCGAGCATGCTGTGTGCATTTTCCCACCTTTTTGCCTGGTCACCTAGGGGTCAGGCTAGTGCCTTGTGCAAAAATGCCAGCGTGCCGTGTGCATAAGGGTAGTGCGCCGTGTGCAGATCCTGTTTACGTGGAGGGCTCCAGCTCGGAACCTGGAAGGCGAAGGAGCTAGGGACCAATCAGATGCTGACATGAGTAAGACAGCTTTCGAATAAAACCATGTCTCACACCAAGATCTGGAGGAGTATCTGCATGTTAGCTGGAAGGCCTGGATCCCACTTCCAGCTAGAAGGGGCTCCTGCGTATTTTGCAGGTTCGTGTTAGGATTAATTCCCATCAATTCGTCATGCTCTCGGTGTCTGTACTGCTGGTCAGCTGTGCCTGGAGTGCGATATTTGTATTCTAATTTCTGTGAATATTCTGTTTGCTTAGCCTCTTCTCTTTTTCCCCTCCCTTATTTGGTACAGACATGTATATATTGTTGTTATTTGGTGCAAGTTGTGTATATAGTATATGAGAGTTAAATTGTTGTATTAATTGCTATTGTGGTTAATTGTTGTATTTTACAGTATTTGGTTAATGTACGCACAGTTTATTTAGTTTTTGTGTATCTGTTATGGATTTTAGTAAGCAGTTAATTATAGATTGTTTGATTTCTTGCTGTTGGATGTAAATAGATTGTTTCAAGTTGTGTAAATATTCTCATTCTAATAGTATTGTTAGTTGGTAAAAGCGCTCCTCCCCAGCCCAAGTTGCAACTTATCCCCCCATCAATAAACGGCCACGTGGTTTTGAACTTTCAATCTGTCACGTTTTGATTTTCCTCACTCGATCAAAAACTTACTCGAACCTGCATTGGTCTCGGACACTTTAGTCTGCAGAAGAGTGAGGGAGGATTTGATAGCAGCCTTCAACTACCTGAAGGGGGTTCCAAAGAAGTTGGAGCTCGGCTGTTCTCAGTGGTGGCAGATGACAGAACAAGAAGCAATGGTCTCAAGTTGCAGTGGGGGAGGTCTAAGGTGGATATAAGAAAACACTATTTCACTAGGAGGGTAGTGAAGCACTGGAATGGGTTACCTTGGTGGAATCTCCATCTTTAGAGGTTTTTAAGGCCCAGCTTGACAAAGCCTTGGCTGGGATGATTTAGTTGGTGGTGGTCCTGCTTTGAGCAGGGGATTGGACTAGATGACCTCCTGAGGTCTCTTCCAACCCTAATCTTCTATGATTCTTCCAACTGGATCCATTCAGACAGAGCTTTGCTCTGTTGCCTTCATGCCAGTGTTCACCTGTAGTGATCTGACCGCAGGATTGGGCTTATATTTCTAGTCATACTGGGCCAGGCTGTGCAATTCACTGCCCTATGTTGAGCTGGTTCAAAGCTGCATTGTCTCTGAGGGGATCACGCTACAAAAAGTAAGAAGCCCTCCTATAACTGGTACAGCATGGTACCCCACTGTGCATCCAGCCAGTTCCACAGGTTAATTGTAGAGGTGTGTAGCACCAGAGAGCTGCCTCCTGCCCTACTAGGGTGACTTTCACTCTGGGTTGCTAGGAGGAAGCAACAGCTTAGGCTTTCCCAAGTTTGGGTGTTTAGTGTGTAAGTGTTACACAACCCTGTTTGCTTCCCTTCAGTAGCATCTGAACACGAGGGGCGGTGCTTCTTAAAACACTGCTACTCTGTGCTCCTGTTGCCAATGCTTACACAGTTGGGTGACCAGACAGCAAGTGTGAAAAATCGGGAGGGGGATGGGGGGGGGTAATAGGAGTCTATATAAGAAAAAAACCCAAAAATCTGGACTGTACCTATAAAATCGGAACATCTGGTCACCCTATTGCACGCACACACACACACACCCCTCCAGCTCCAAGTGTCACGGCATGGGCTGAACTTCCTCCTTCCTCGACTGCACCAAAACACAACTCTTGCAGCGCTTTAGCCCCTTTCCCCCTCAGCTTACATAACCATCCAGCAGATATATTAGAATGGAAAGTAAACATCTTGAAAGAAAGCAATTTTAAAGATGTGCCCCTTTACTCATGAGGAGTGCACAGCTCCAAGGCCACGTGAGGATGCATAGGCTAGCCCTTTTTGCAAACACTGACTGTAATTAAAGCCTGAAGTTTCTATTAAATTTTCCATTCTTTGTTGCCTGCTCCACCTTCAGTTCAAGCCTTAAAGTTCATCGACTCATGGACATTTTTGAGCCAGCTCTGTTCACTGTGATAAATCAAGTTGTTTGTGCGGCAGCATAGTGACAGACAGTTACCTGAGAACTTCAAATGTAAAATGTTTAATAACCATCTGATGGTGAGGGAGAAAGGAAGCATGTGATCCTTTGAGGATGAGTGCTGGAACGGTATGACAAGAGGCAACATACTGCATTCAAGCCCCACTGCATGCCAGCTTACTTTCTTTTCTCTAGAAATGGACAGAACTGAAAGGCAGATCACTGCTGGCATGTTGTTAAAATACTTCCAAGTCCGTAAGAACACCTGCGATAGATGCAAGCAAGGAGAACAAAACTTTTGCAAAGAAAGATGAAAAATATAATCTGAAGAAAATATAATTAGCTCTTTCCACCAAGGAACTGGGTAGTCTTTAAATTCTTGATCCAGAGTTAGATTAACTGTAGTTACTACAGCTAAATTAGATAGCAACAATGTTAGGGTATGTCTACATTACCCGTCGATCTGGTGGATAGTGATCGATGTATCACATCTCATCTACACGTGATACATGGATCCCCGAATGTGCTCCCTGTTGACTCCGGAACTCCACCAGGGCAAGAGGCAGAAGTGGAGTCAACCGGGGAGCGGCGGTCATCGATCCTGCACCACAAGGACATGAAGCAAGTTGATCTAAGATATGTCAACTTCTTCAGCTACGTTATTCTTGTAGCTGACGTTGCGTATCTTAGATTGATCCTCAACCCCAGTGTAGACCAGGCCATAGTTACACTTTTTAAAAAGCGAAATGCATATTTACCTCCTTCAGGAAAGAAACATAAGATTGTCCTCCTATTTGCTCAATGGAGCGGCACTGGCATAAGAGAGGCTTCTGTATTTAGGCTGTGAAGAGGAATGTGTATTTTAGATCACATTTTCCACCCTGCTCAAGAACTGTTATGCTTGTTTTGATTAACAGTAAGTTACCATAGCTGTGATGTATCACCACTACAGTGTTATTATTTACACTGTGATCTACATTTAGACACTAGAGTGATGGGCTCTGAGTAAGAAACTAGCTAACTAAATTCACCCAAGGTAGCCATAAGGTCTTTGGCAAATTTAAGTGAGAGGCAGGCAGAAGCAACCTTAGTCTGAAAAATGTCAAAGGAGCCGAAGGGGAGTAAATCACCAAAATCCCATTGATTTCACTGGGATTGGATCACCTAATTTCCTTAGGCTCTTTTAAAAATCCCAAAAACTCAAGGGCTGAGGCCTGTTAAACCCAAGCAACTCCACTGAAGTCATTTGGGCTGACTTAGGCCTGGTCTACACTGGGAGGGGATTGATTTAAGATACGCAACTTCAGCTACAAGAATAACGTAGCTGAAGTTGACGTATCTTAGATTGACTTTGAATCTCTTACTTCGTGTCCTCGCAGCGTGAGATCGATGGCCGCTGCTCCCCCGTCGACTTTGCTTCCACCTCTCGCTGAGCTCGAGTTCAGCAGTTGACGGGAGAGCAATCAGGGATCAATTTATCACGTCTACACTACATGCGATAAATTGATCCCCGATAGATTGATCGCTACCCACCGATCCAGCAGGTATTGTAGACATACCCTTAATATAGCCCCAAGAATAAAAGTCAGTCTTGCTGTAAGCCATGACTTCCACTGACGTCAGTGGGGGCTCAGAACCTCTGAGCCTCTTTCATTTACAAATGCAAACAAACATAGATGAACATGCTTCCTCCATGTTTGAAGATTTTAACTTAAGTGACTTGGCCAGGTCAGACAGTAAATCTATGCAGAGCTGTGAATTGAACCTAGATTGTCCTGTCCTTTAACAAGCAGATCACACCTCTTCTTTCACAGAGATATTTAAAAGTACCTGGCCTTATATATCCAGATTAATTCTGTTGCTTTCTTTTTAATATTTGTAGTAACATTGAATAGTTATAAGCAGACTATTTGGTTATGCAAGGTTATAAGTATTTGTATTGAATGTATTGATCTCTAGTACAATAGCATAATCCTATTCCTTTTATAGGAATTGAAAAAAAAGAGTATTAAAATAGTCATTTGCTAACAGCTGCACTACTAACAGTATATGAACAGCCTAGAATAACAAGCTAGTATCACATGAGCAGCTCAGTGTGACTCTGCAAGAATGAAAGAAATGCAGATCCTGTGATTCTGCAGTTTTACCTGTTTACTGCAAAATCCAAGCATTCATTACATGTTTCTAGCTCTATCCATTGCTAAGCCAGGCCTCCAAATGTACTGCTGCTCTGTAAACACTTTCAGAACACTGCTCAGGCACACACACAAAAGCAAGAGCTCGTGCCTTGCACTCCTTACTCAAGGAAAACAACCACTGGACAGGAAGTGAGGAGCAGGTCTATCCAGCAAAAAGCCTATTTCATATAATTCATCTCTATGGTGTTACCTCTTGTGATGCTTTGGGGTTCAACACAAGCCAGTAACTGGTTTTCACCACCTGCCTTGCAACTCTAATTGCCTTAAATTTTATGCTGACACCAAGAGACTGCATACAAGCAGGCAGGTTACCCTTAGCTTCCACCCTCCACCCCCAGTTCCTCTTTACGGGATGACCAAACATCCTTCCACTCCTGAATTTCCCAAACACCATCTGCCCTGCTGTATCCAGCCCTCTCCTGAAACACTTAACATCTAAGTTCACTTCTAAGAGACAGGAGTTCATTTATTTAACTGGGATTTGACAGACACTCATCTTTCATTCACAGCACTGTGTTGGTTTATATGAAAAGTAAAACAAGTTTAACAAAAAAGGACATAGAATTAAATGATACCAGATAAAAGGAATAAAGATAGAAAGCGTTACACAGAAAGATAGAAAGTAAAAATATGCTTCTAAGACTAAAACCTGATTTAACAAATTAGACACTTGTTCAAAGACATGTTTCTCATCAAGTCTCTTTTCCAGCATGGCAGACCAGAACCTCTGGCCAGGAACCTTCACAGAGTTCAGAGTGTTCAGTTCCTGTGTATTTTCACATGAGATCTATAGTTGGTTAGTGCTGCTCTGGATGTACAAGGGTGTGAAGTATTCACGTTTACACAGTGTGCAGGGGCAGTGCTAGAAAACTCAAATGGAGTCTGGCAGGGGTACAGATATGGCCCTGGCCCTCTCTCATGCCAGTTGTAGCTCAGAGGCCGGCACTAAGGAGAGCACATTCTGCACCTCCACAAAGAAAGTGAAGGTGTCACTCCTGTGTGCTCCCCTCAAAACCCAGCCCTTGCCACGCCTCCCTTTGGAAGCGCCTTTTGCTCCTAAAACCACAGTATAGCCCACAGTGGTATGTGGTATGCAAATCCCAGCCTTCCTCTTGATAACTGTCTCAGTTGGGGAGGTTAAACCACCCATTGGCTGAAGGTAAAGATCTAGATATCTAGGGCATTTTAAGGTGCTCTTACCCTCAGATACCATGGTTATGTCTACAATGCAATTAAAAACCCATACCTGGCCCATGCCAGCTGACTTGGGCTCATCAGGCTCAGGCTGTGGGGCTGTTTATCTACAGTGTAGACATTCACGCTTGGGCTGGAGCCCATGCTTTAGGACCCTGCGAGGTGCTATAGCCCAGGCTGGAATGTCTACACTGCAATTACACGGCCTTTCAGCCTGAGCCCCAGTCAGCTGGCATGGACCAGCCACAGGTGCCTAACTGCAGTGTAGACATACCCTGAATGTCCTTAAGAGTCAAATATTTGGGAAAATTAGATGGACTGTCACTACGGAAAAAACACTAAGCTAATGTGGGACTCAAATCAATGCTCTATATATAATCCACTTCCCCACATCCAACCCCCATTCAGTAGTGGTCGGAATCTGAACTTGTATCTAGACCCAGATTTCAAAGCTTGCATCTCCTTTATAATATACCATACTAGAAGCCAAGCTGTATAAGCCCCTGGCACTTGAGTGGGCAGGCAAGGACACAATCCAAATCAGAACTTCCAAGATCAGGCCAAGGCCCATTTCTATTTTAAATCAGTCACCTCATTCTAGCGATGACAGCTTTGCTGATTTCAATCTGTTCCAAAACCAGTGTCAGACAGGTTCCTCACTCACACATCCCGCACCTTCCTCAGAGTTCCATGCTTACCTCCCCTTAGCAATCTTAGCTCTATATTCTAACTGTTTTTCCTTGCTAGTCCAAGGTTAATTCATTGATTTTTTAAGCTAAATTACTTTTCCCTGAATGATCTAATTCAATTACCTCCCTGCAGCAGCTGAGCTAATTGTCCTTTCTCAACAATTCTACTTTCCTATTTCACCTTTGTTGGTTATTTTCTCTGTTGCTTATCAATTTCCCAAAATATTTGTTCTACCTTTTCAGGTAGTGTGCTGTTTCCTTACAGGAGAGGCAAAAAGACCTTGCAGCTACTTCTGTGTGAGCTGTCAGGGTATGTGAATCAAAGTTTGATAGCATTTTTCATCTTTCCAGCCATTTAGTGGGCTCTATTTAAGGAATGGAATAGTCTCACTATCTCTCCCTAATTTTCTCCTTGTTTTAGTGGATAACAAAAATTTGGAAGACCCATTTCCAGACTAGCCAAAGGGGCAAGTCTCATGGATTATAGCACACTATGCAAACTTCTGCACAATATGTTTCTGAGGCAACAAGAGAGGGTGTCTGATTGTTATTTGATGGTTTAGTTCAAACATAGCAATTGAACTTACAGGAGAAATTAATTCTGGGAAGTCCTATGGCCTATATTATGCAGGAGGACAGACTAGACTATCCCAATGGTATCTTCCAGACTTAAAAATCTGAGATTCTGTATCAGTCCTGCTGTTGACCGCATTCTGGAAAGATCACAATGTTTTCCTAAGCAATCAGAGCTTGCCCTGTAACCCAGGCTGCTAGTATGGTTATTAAAAGCAGCAAAGAGTCCTGTGGCACCTTATAGACTAACAGACGTACTGGAGCATGAGCTTTCGTGGGTGAATACCCATTTCGTCGGATGCTGAAGATGCTCTTTCTCCCACCCTTGACTCTTGCAGAAATGCCAGTGCCTCCAGTCCTCCAGACACCTGCCATCTTCTCACCCCGAGGATGGCGAGATAAGAAAAAAAGTCTTTGAAGCCATTTCTTTCAGCCTACCCCCAGCCCCAGTCATGAAATGGCTGTGCAATGGACAAGTACAACAACTTCACAAAAAACAGCCCCATAATTATTCTCTTTTTTACTAGAGATGGTCGTCCAAGGTCAAGGTTGAGACTGTTTAGCAGAGCAGTACAAGGAAGTTTCTGCTGCTATTGCCCAACTTGTATGTTTTCTGTAACTAGAGGACTCCAGTCTCCATGGATGTCAACATAGCAACTTTAATGAATGTTTATGTATAAATATGTATAAAAAGATTATTTTATCACTCATTTTCTGGGCAGATGGTATCAGACTCAGTTGTATGGGGTAACTTTTCTTTTGCACTAGTTTTCTACTTTCAGGTTCCTAGACCAATATGTGGAGCTTTGGTCTATGCTGATCTGTCCAGAGTCATTTTTGCTAACAAGAGGATCCTGCCCAACACGTGGCTCTAACCAAGCTTCCTGAAGCAGACTGATTAGTGTGGATTACCTTATAGGTATGTAAAACTGATTGATCTCACATTAACAGCATGGAAAAAACATTAGAGAATTAGAAAGAGGGGGAATCCTTCCTCATGCCTATATGAAAATTAATAGGAAATTAGAGCAAACCATTTTAGGTTTCAAAATTTTCTAGTGAAACACAGATAAGTTCTTCCAATCCCCTGCCCATTTTCTGACCAGCTTCCCAGAAAACTCTAAACAATGTCACTGTTACAAAACCCCATCTTTCAACTGGGGCTAAGTTTCAAAAGCCTCAGAAAACAAAACCGTGGATATTTCTGTAAAGTTATTGGAGTTTAGTCCCTCAATAGCCTGGGGGCAGGGGGGGTGAAATCAATGCAACTCAAATATACCTGGCTAATAACTACCCAGACCGGTTTGCTCCATATCAATGAAGTGTTCTGTTCTAATGAGACTAGTCAAGTACAAATGACTCATAACACTCAGTGTTTACTGAAGTTAGTATTAACCAGATTCTGAAAATGGCAGAAGTGTTTCTGAACCTCAAGCCAACAATGTCAGTGGAGTACTTCATAAAACACCCACCCCCACTACCTTTTCAGGACACTGTCTTTCATAAACTACAAAGAACAGGTGTACATGTAGGTTAAATTGTCTGTATTGTTTTATAACAAGCCCTTTTCATTTTCTGCACTACAGCCCTATGTGCATTAAATGCAATTTAGCAGGATCATCAGAGCTTGAAAGGGCAGATCAAACAGTACTGAGAATCCCAGCTGTGCAGGCCCCAATTCAGAGTAAATATTAACCACAGCGCTTGCTAATAATTTATTCATTTTGAAATAAGACATTTGTGTTCCTTTGTTGTGTGTTAGCCTCATTGTTTCCACTGCATCATGGTTATTTAAAAATTTCCCTAATTTATAAAAAAATGAAGACCCATTATTCTTGTTCCAGGATTTAGATTTACCAATATTTAAAATGACCTTTCAGAACTTATTAAGAGTGTGGTACAGTGGCAAACTTGAAATGGGTAAATTAACTTCCATCATGGTCGGACCTTTTTATGTTGCAGGTGGAGAATGGCTGGACACAGAAAAGTAAGAAAAAAAACGCATATAGATTAATGCAGTGATTCAACAAGCTCATATTTGCATCTCTGTGTTATCCCAGCTGTAACCTTAAGTGCTGAAGCTGACGACTATGCTGAAGGAACCTGTTTTAGGGAGCAAACGAGTGATTGCATTTTAAAACCAAGGAAATGGCTTTTTTTTTTTTGTTACGTCTCTTGCTAGTTGAAGACATTAGAACTCTGCTGAGTTCTAATGTCTGAGGCTTGGAGATTATATACATATACATCAACCACAAAGCAAAGGAGTCATGGCCAAATACTTTGCAAATACTAGAGCCTAGAAACAGAAAGAAGAATGGAGAAAAAAAAGAAGAGGACAAAAGTATGCCTTCTATTGCCCAAACAAATAAGAATGGCACTCGCTACTCAAAAGCTAAAGTAGAGATGAAAACCATGTGCTCATAAACACAAACAACCACATGCAGAAGGGACAATTATGTGTTGAACTCAAAAGGATAAAAGACATTTATCAGAGCATTGAATGGATGAACATTATAGCAGGTTGGACCCCATGTGGTAACGATGCATGAGTTGAGAAGATGAGTGTGGAATGGGTTTATGCCAAATGAGATGGGAAGGCAAAGGAGAATTCTACCTTGATTAACACAGGATGTTAATACTGGGAAGAGAAGGTGGACACCAGGATGGAGTCATGTTGGTGCTAAAGCCAGGTTTTTATCATATTTAACCCTGTATCTTTGTATGTTGAAGGAGAAATTCAGAATCAAAATCAGGTGCAGTCACAATAGTAAAAGTATGTGCCATCCTCAGCAGTGCTCAAAAAAATAAATTTAAAAATGTTGTAACCATCTACAGAGAACAACCATAGAGACATTATGACATTCCATGGTGCAATCCATACCAGCAAGGGATTGTGTCACCACCTGTCCTGCAACCTTGGGTGCCTCACAATACTGTGGTGCTGTAGCTCCCACCTAGGGCACTCACAAACAGCCCTTTAGCATGTGGTTAACACCTTGAGTCCAGTGTACAGCTGCAGCCTGCCAGTCACCCTGCAGTCACACTCTGGCTTCCACCAGCCTTGGTTACCACTTGCAGAATTACCCCAGCACACTCCTTAAGTTTCCCCAAAAAAATAATGTGTTTTCCCACTGTCTAGCCCTCTCTAGGACAGTCCAGATATTTTAGGTACATTGACCCCTTACAGGGGCAACAGTTTTCTACTTTAACTGGAGTTACCAAACAATTCAGTGTAACACCCCCAGCCCCTCACACACACACACACAGGATTAGTTTTGATTAAAGAAAAACGTTTGACTACAAAGAGATTGAGTACATATCTAAGGTCTTAAAGTCAGAAATGTATACAAGATAAAATGCTTTCTAGTAACTAAAAACTTAAACCTTGGTTCAAGGTAAAGTTCTTACCAAAATGTTCCCAGCAACAAGGCTGACCAAATTCTCAGGTCAGATTCCCTCCCAAAATCCTGGTTCCTTTCTCTTCTCAGGTGAAGGAAGGGAAGGAGGAAGAGAATGGACACCTGGAGTATTTTTGCCCCTACCTTTCATGGTCCAGTGATCCTCTGAATGCATTTTCCTGAGGGTTACCCATAGATAAGAAGTTCCTTCCAGCTGTGAGGATGGTGACACAGGGTATTCCAGTGAAAGAGGTCCCATGTTGTTTGATAAAATGCAAATCAATCTGTTCCTGACCCCCTTCACTGACAAAGAATGGCCACTTGACAGGAGATTGCCAATCAATTTTGAGGACACCTGGTTGGAGGGATCAGCTTCTCCTTTGTCTTTGAGAAACCAGTTTAACCACTACCCAGACTCATCTGGTGAACACATTTCAGTCATAACTTCAGCTTATGTTAATAATTTTACATATAATGGTGCTATACACAGAGAGAGAGAGAGAGATTATTAACCAGCAAGTTATTGATTTTCAAATGATACCTCACAAGGCATATTTTATACAAAGATTATTATAATGGTGTGAAGGGTGCAAATGCAGGGGTGAGATGTCTGACTGAATGCAAGACAAGATGGGTTACTAGCGATGGAAAGCTTAATGTGAAATTACGATCACACTGGAATCAGGACCGGCGCTAGGGTTTTGAGAGCCCTAGGCGGACGGCAATTTCGCCGCCCCGCACGCTGGTCCCGCAGCTCCAGTGGAGCTGCCGCAGTGGTGCCTGCGGGAGGTCCACCGGAGCCATGCGAGCAGCCGACTGTCCGCAGGCACGACTGCGGCAGCTCCACGGGAGCTGCCTGCCGCCCCCTCCGGACACCCTGGACTGCCGCGGAGGCGCCCTGACCCGGGGGACCCCCTGGGCTGCAGGCTGACGTGGAGGCGCCCTGACTCCCTCTCTGTCCCAGCAGCAGGGGCTGCTCAACCATTTAAAAAAAAATTAGGAAGCGCTTTTTGGCGCCCTCGGCAACCGCCTAGTCCACCTAAATGGTTGCACTGGCCCTGACTGGAATTCCTGAGCTGGACCAATTGGCAGATTTGCACTCAGTAAAGTAAGTGAAAGAGGAGAGAGACTACTAAATTTCTAAGTAACAATCTGATAAACATCCAGCCCTACATAAAAAGCTGCAAAGAACACGGACTTAGACTTATTTGTGAATAACAAATACAAATCGAGGGTGTTGTCATACAGATTTATAGATAATATCTGATCAGATCATAAGTTAGTGCGGACATCAGTGAGGTTGAGGTTGAGAGCAACAACAATAAGAAAAGTGCCAAAAACTGAGATATACGACACGGACAAATTGAAAGAGCCAGATATCAGGAATGAATACAAAGCTGTGCAGAGAAACATCATCATGTCTCTAGTGAAAGTAGTAATGCACACTGAAGGGAGAGATTCAATGGCTTTATCTCCCCATGTAAGTATTCTCACACTTCTTTTCAAACTGTCTGTACTGGGCTATCTTGATTATCACTTCAAAAGTTTTTTCTCTTACTTAATTGGCCTGTCAGAGTTGGTAAGACAACTCCCACCTTTTCATGCTCTCTGTGTTTTATTTTATAATCTCCTCACTACATGTTCCATTCTATGCATCGGAAGCAGTGGGCTGTAGCCCACAAAAGCTTATGCTCAAGTAAATTTGTTAGTCTCTAAGGTGCGAATAGATCAGCTATGTTATAAGATAGATATCAGGAAGTACATAGAACACAACCAAAAAGTGCGATAACAACTTAATAGACTTGAAACAAGCTTTTGATAGCATTTGGCAGAAAGTATTATGGCAAGTCTTAAGAATGTATAGCAAGCAAGACAATGATCAAGCTTATAGAAAACATCTACAGCAAGTCGATGGGTGTGGTGAGAGTAGCCAAGAAGCTGAGAGAATGGTTCAAAGCAAGAATAGGAGTGAGACAAAGATGTGTGTGATTGCCTGATTTGTTCAACTTAGTACCGGAAGCAGTAATGACTATAGCACTGAGATCTGAAATGAGTGGAGTCATCTATTGTGGAAAGATAGTGAATAACCTAGATCTGCAGATGATATTGACTTCATAGCATTGGAGAAGGAGACAATAATTAAGATACACCAGAAAATTAGCACATTTAGACTGAAGATTGCCATTTTCTTTTGTTTTCTCTGTGCCAATTGTAAGATGAAAGTCAGAGAAAGAACAAAAATAAGTGGAGGAAATTGTATACCTTGGAGAACTACCATTGAAGAATTGTGAAAGTGACATAGCCTGAGTCTTCTTTTATCTGCTACTGCATCCATAAATGTCTGCAAGATCTGGAAGGCTAAAGGCATTTTGAAAAAATGAAAGTCCGTGTACACGAGATAATTATGTCAATACTGCTGTATGGGTTGCAGTGTTGGAGTATGCGGAAAGCGAGATAGTTCATTTCTGTTGAGGGAGAATACTAAAAGTTTCAAGACTGCAGAACATTTTTTAAAATGGAGTGGTAAGAAAATAGCTGCTACAGAAGACTCAAGAAACACAACTGCAATGATTTGGACAAGTGTCAAGAATGGATTTGGAAACAATACCATGCATGGTGATACATAACAGCGTGCAAGGTACTGGAAATAGAGCAAGACCAAGGATGCATTGGATAGATATGGTGAAGAATGACATAGAACAAAAAGATTTAAATATGATCGTGTCGAGAAGCTGGTACAAGGCAAAGTGGTGGAAAGATTTCATTTGAACCCATTTTTGCTGTTAAGCTGTCAGACTGGAATCAAGAAGACATAGGACATGGCTAAACAGTAGCATTTCTACCACTGTTTACAGTACTGACAACATCCAACTGTGTTAGATCATGAAGTTTGAAGATCATGAGTTTGAAAAACAGCTAGCCACAAAATGAAAAAGGTAATAACAAAAATGTTTAAGTACATCAAAAGCAAGAAGCCTGCTAAACAACCAGTGGGGCCCCGGACGAACGAGATACAAAAGGAGCACTTAAAGATGATAAAGTCATTGCGGAGAAACTAAATGGATTCTTTGCTTCAGTCTTCACAGATGAGGATGTTAGGGAGATTCCCAAACCTGAGCTGTCTTTTGTAAGTGACAAATCTGTGGAATTGTCACAGATTGAAGTGTCACTAGGAAGTGATTTTGGAATTAATTGATAAACTTAACAGTAACAAGTCACTGGGACCAGATGGCATTCACCAAAGAGTTCTGAAAGAACTCAAACGCAAAATCATGGAACTATTAAGTATGGTTTGTAACCTGTCATTTAAATCAGCTTCTATACCCAATGACTGGAAGTTAGCTAATGTAACGCCAATATTTTAAAAGGGTTCTACAGGTGATCCTGACAATTACAGACTGGTAAGTCTAATGTCAGTCCCAGGCAAATTAGTTGAAACAATAGTAAAGAATAAAATTGTCAGACACATAGAAGAACATAAATTGTTGGAGAAAGTCAACAAGGTTTCTGTAAAGGGAAATCGTGTCTTACCAGTCTTTTAGAGTTCTTTGAAGGGGTCAAACAATACATGCAGACAACAGGGAATCCAGTGGAGATAGTGTACTTGGATTTCCAGGAAGCCTTTGACAAGGTCCCTCACCAAAGGCTCTTACATAAATTAAGTAGTCATGGGATAAGAGGGAAGATCCTTTCGTGGATTGAGAACTGGTTAAAAGATGGAAACAAAGGGTAGGAATAAATGGTAAATTTTCAGAATGGAGCGGGGTAACTAGTGGTGTTCCCCAAGGGTCAGTCCTAGGACCAATCCTGTTCAACTTATTCATAAATGATCTGAAGAAAGGGGTAAACAGTGAGGTGGCAAAATTTGCAGATGATACTAAACTGCTCAAGATAGTTAAGACCAAAGCAAACTGTGAAGAACTTCAAAAAGATCTCACAAAACTAAGTAATTGGGCAACAAAATGGCAAATGCAATTTAATGTGGATAAATGTAAAGTAATGCATATTGGAAAAAATAACCCCAACTATACATACAATATGATGGGGGCTAATTTAGCTACAACTAATCAGGAAAAAGATCTTGGAGTCATCATGGATAGTTCTCTGAAGATGTCCATGCAGTGTGCAGCAGCAGTCAAAAAGGCAAACAAGATGTTAGGAATCATTGAAAAAGGAATAGAAAATAAGACGGAGAATATCTTATTGCCCTTATATAAATATATGGTACACCCACATCTCAAATACTGCATACAGATGTGGTCTCCTCATCTCAAAAAAGATATACTGGCATTAGAAAAGGTTCAGAGAAAGGCAACTAAAATGAGTAGGGATTTGGAACGGGTCCCATATGAGGAAAGATTAAAGAGGCTAGGATATTTCAGCTTGGAAAAGAGGAGACTGAGGGGGGATATGATAGAGGTATATAAAATCATGAGTGATGTGGAGAAAGTGAACAAGGAAAAGTTATTTACTTGTTCCCATAATATAAGAACTAGGGGCTGCCAAACAAAATTAATGGGCAGCAGGTTTAAAACATAAAAGGAAGTAGTTCTTCACACAGCCAACCTGTGGAACTCCTTGCCTGAGGAGGTTGTGAAGGTTAGGACTACAACAGGGTTTAAAAGAGAACTAGATAAATTCATGAAGGTTAAGTCTATTAATGGTTATTAGCCAGGATGGTAAGGAATGGTATCCCTAGCCTCTGTTTGTCAGAGAGTGGAGATAGATGGCAGGAGAGAGATCACTTGATCATTACCTGTTAGGTTCACTCTCTCTGGGACACCTGGCATTGGTCACTGTCAGTAGACAGGATACTGGGCTGAACAGACCTTTGGTCTGATCTAGTATGACCATTCTTATGTTCTTATTAATTAATTGCCACAGACGGCCAAAGCATCAGGAAGATTTTTTTTTCTCTCCCCCATTTCCTCACTTCTGTACTTACAGTATAATAAAAACATTTCTCCACAAAGACATTTCTCTGATTTTTGGTTTCCTTAGGCATTAAAATTGATTTTGGATCTGAGGTGAGAAACCACTGCAATGCTCATGAGACTCTAAGACTGAGAGCTCAATGTCTTTGCCTGTGCCAGTTTTCTTCAGCAGACTGCAATATTTCCTTCAGTGTACTATACCCTAGCTAGTGAAATCATTATTGTGTCAGTAACATGTAATCAAATATTTCATTTGTCAGACTAAGTCTCTGATTTTTTTCAGTAGAAAGGAAAGCTACCACCAAGTAGAGGTAGATTGCACAATTCTCTAGACACAAACACTACTGGGCACAATGTGGGGAATATCAGGATTAAATGGCTATACAAATACAACAAATAAATCATTATGATTAGGGAAGGAGGGGGAGGGATAGCTCAGTGGTTTGAACATTGGCCTGTTAAACTCCAGGTTATGAATTCAATCCTTAAGGGGGCCATTTAGAGATTTGGGGCAAAAATCTGCCTGGAGATTGGTCATGCTTTAAGCAGGAGGTTGGACTAGATGACCTCCTGAAATCCCTTCTAACTCTGATAGTTTATGATCCTATATACAGAAGTCATTGAAATATAGAGGTAGAAGGGACCTCAAAGGTACTTAAATAACTTAGGCTCTCAAATCTCACTTTCAAAAGTGACTTGGGGCCAGATTTTTAAAGGTATTTAAGCACTTAAAAATGCAGATAGATGTTTTAGAAAATCCTCAATAGATGCGTAGCTGCTTAAATACCCCCACCAGGTCTTCATGCACTAAAATCCCTTTAAAAATCTGACTTGCAAGAGCCTAAGTTTCATTGACTGACCCTGACACTATATCCCCTTGCCTCAATCCTGCTGCAGCTCTATGCAGAGCCATTCACTTTTGGTTTAGAAAAGCCTAAGGGCTGCCATAATTTATTTTGAGCTGTGACAGTCACAGGGTACTGAAATCACAGCCACTGATCAATGCAATGTAGTGGGGTCTCAGACACACCACCTACTCCCCAGACACACTCTTTTCCAATGTTGTTCTGGCAACAAGGAAGGGGAGTTAAAGAGCCCCCTGACAGCTCTGACCACCAGAGAAACATTTTCAACCAGCTTTAGGGCTAGTCCATGCTGACAGTGCAGTGAAAAGCAGCCTCGCAGCAATGAAAAATCCTACTGGTAAAGGATTGGGGCTTATCTTATAGCACTTTCCTCTTGCTGGATGTGATTTTGCTCTTGCTGAGCCAGCTCACTCACAGGGGCAATTCTGTCCAAGATCTCTCAAGGAATCCAGGGAAGCAAGTCCCAGAAAAGTCAGTTGTTTTATTTTAAGTCATCTTAACAAATCAAAACCTCACAGATTCTTCCTTTAAAAGTGTGCTAGCCAGGTAGTCCCTTCTCCAAGTCTGTCCCCCCACACCAGTAACTTCAGCAACCTGAAATTTCCTGGCTCTTACCTCAGAGCCTCCACAATAAAAGGACTTCACGGAGTCTCCCTTCTGATCATTTGGTTTCTGGAGCAATTCCTCTCCGCAGTAGCTCCAGTAAGCAGTCCATTGGGAGCATGGCGCAAGCTTTCTGGCAGGTGTTACAGTCCATTCCTTCCCCTTTCCTGCTGTCCTGTTATCAGTCACCTAATTAAATTCCAGCTCTTTTCAGGTGCTATGGGCAGGGCTCATCAGCCAGCCATCCACAGGAATAGTATCCCTTATACCTTCACACTGCCCTATATATCTATTGCTAAGTAACTCAAAGGAATCAGGAGTGATGATCAAATCAGTAATAAAAATCAATACTTTAATGTATAATCCAGAGTTTGATGAATATTACTGTCCTAACAATGCAGCATTTTTGTATGTGAAGGGCATTTGTGACTTTGTTTGCTGCTAATATTCATAGCTGTGTCTCCAAAACACTCGTAAAACTTTTGCTGTCTGAAAGTCCATGTGTAAATATGTTTGTGGTAGGGTTCACACTGGTGATTTTCACACTGCCATTTTGATGTCTATTGGATTTCCTACCTTCTGTTCGTGAAAATTTCAGTTATCCTACCAGGGAACAGAAACGCCACGCAACTTAGGAAAGAAATATAGGGTATAAAACAAACCTTAATTAAGCAGTTACTTAACTAACCACTTTTCTTATGGTTCTTTTCATTTTTGATGGCTTAACTAAAGATAAAGGGCTTGAGAGTTGAATTTAGTTTTATAGAGTTAAATACCCTTAGCAATAGCTAAACAATACCCTTGCTATAGGATATAGGAAACCAAAATGGTATTAATTATGATTTGACTACATAAATCAGAAAACTGGTAAATATAACCATTCAGATGTTCAGAATACAATCGCACAACTACAATAGAAAACAACACTTGCACTCAATCACTATGCTGGGAACATCATTTTGATTATATTTTTGACTGAGACCCTCAGAATAGGGCCTCACATACTAATTGTTTATCAGCTCCAGTGTTGCTAACACAAGACAATTTGGGCAAATATTTAAATGACAATTCACCAATGTCTTCATAGTAGTCAAACCTTTTTACCTATTTCCCAATCAGTTGCATTATCCCCAGGATCTGATTAACATTCCTAACTACATAAAGGTAAACTGATACATTTATGACAGACTACAGACTGAGTGCAATTCAAGAAGCTTGCACACTCATTTATATCTGTTTACATCTAGAACGTGAAAGGCAGTATGAAGCCACTAACTATGGAAAGCCCATGTACAGTGTTCTACAGTCTTAGTTAACAATGGTAACCTGTGAAGTAGCTTAGAAACTGACCAACAATCTTTACTGGAGCTTGTTACAAAACAACAACACACAGTGACTCTGTGACAGTCTTTAGAGCACATAAAAAACATGTATACTTTCTTACTAATTAAGTACCCAGTATCAGAAAGTCAACTAACTGATTTGGAGTGGTCACCCAAGTGCTACTTATCACCAGATCTTTGCTTAGCCATCACCTTTCAGCTCAGTTATTGTTCACAGTAGGCGCTGACTCTGCAAAACACAGGTGGAGCAAAGGACAGACATGACTAAAGTTTATTCTTGGTACCTTAGCAGACAACCCAAATTGTTGGAAAATAGAAAGACAGTTCTGGTACCTATCTTGGACAGGCACCTTTATTTCACCAGGAGGACTCAGGATGCCAACCCAGGTCCTCAGTCTTCTCTCTTCCAGGTGCCTTAGGCTTTTAGGAAGTGATATGCTGAAGGAGACAGGTTGTTTTATTCTATTTCTGCTGGCTGATCCAACTTGGTTCCTCTTCTTAGAGGTGCTGGCATGGACCAATCAGATGGTGACGCATACGTCTTCCAAATATTTGAACTGTCAAGTTATGCCATAACTGTTGGTATAGCCATCATGGGACATAACTTGAACACCAGCTTGTTTGCTCCAGTCAGCAACTTACCTCCTCAAGTATCTTTCCGTGGGCCCCATGCAGCGCATCCCTTGGCCACCTTTGCAATTATGCTTGTTCAATTTACAGTCTCTCCATCACTGTGCTAGCTGCTGAAATGTCAAGTTTGAAGGTCATATAATTTATGGAAATTCCCTCCATACTTTCTGATGCTCTTTAAACCTGTTTTAACAGTGCATTTAAAGAACTGCTGTTCTCCAGCAGGCCAGGACAGCTGAATAAATCTTCCATTTCTGTTCTCCTTGTTTTAACAACAATGATAGGGTCTTGGTATGTACGGCTGTGCATTTTTAATCAAACAGTTACATTTCTGACAATTCCACTCTGGTGAACTGTCCTTACAAGCACACTGTTTCCTTTCAGTTCTTTTTATTGACTGCTTCTTTCAGCACAGGTAGATTTCACTAACTCAATAACATTGGCATGCTTCATTGCAAACAGCCTTATTTCTTCCCTATATCACTTAAACTGAAAGAATATGAATGCAACCCCTATCTTTCCTAAGAGGACTGCCTGTGAGATAAACCCTGTCAGAGTTTACAATATTTTGCCCAAAGCTGTATCACTGATATTTTACTTCCCCTTCATACACACTTTAATTATAAGTAGATTCCATCAGGTTTCCTATTTTGATGTGCTGTATCTGGCACATCACACAATGCCAGTGTTTGATATTAATTGAATGATTTTTAATTCATTTACTTTTTAATCAGAGACAAGAAAAAAAGGGAAGTCTCTTCAGCAGCACAAGCAGCACACTCTTGCTAAAGGCATGCAGCAATTCCGAGTTCTCAGACATTTGAAGAAATCTATCTATTAGATCTTGGGGGTTTATTCTCTTTGCCCTTCATTTTGTCTTTTCTAAAAGGCCTCTGTGCATGGGCAATTCTTAAACTGCAATAACTGGTAAGTTTGGGGATTTAGTTACGACACTTACTTGCCCACACACAATAAAGAGTAACAAATAGGCAGAGACACAGGAGAAGCAAGTGGTTAACAAATAACCGATAGGTTGAAAGCTGCTAACAGACAGACAGTCTTTGTTGAACAAATAAGGGAAATTAACAGATTAATAAAAATCAAAGCCTGTTCATAGAAACTTTATGAACAGAAAAGAGGGCTAAACGAAGTTAACTTAAGTGTCCATGATCCCTTGCTCAGACAAGTAGACAAATTGTCTCCAATAGGACTATTCACCTGGGCAAGATATTATTTAGTGGCATTACAGTAGTTCCTATAGGCTGAAACCAAGATCAGGGCTCCATTGTGCTAGGCACTGTACACACATAAGAGACAGCCTCTGCCCCACTTACAGTCTAAAACAGGTAGGGACATAGAGGTTAAATGATTTGCCCAAGATCATCCAGCAGGACAGTTACTGAGCTGGAAATAAGACCCAGACTCCCTGAGTCCCATTCCAGCGCTCTAACCATGAGGCCACACTCTTTCCAAGTGCTCCTGAAATATAAGGGTTCTTCAATCTAGCCTTGTATAAATTATTTCCTAATAGGTCAGCCAGTTCCAATATAATCTCCCATCCTCTGAGAAAGAAATCCATATTTTAAAGACGTGTTCCACAGGATCTTGGTTGCTTTTGACTCTGACATCTCCAATATATAAGATGGGAGAGCTCAGTGTCAAGGCTCCAGAACGTACCATCAGATTTAATGAGGAAAGTGTAAGCCAGCTGCTCATTGCTGGCCTGAGTTTTCACCACTGATTAATACAGAAGGTTACGTGGAGAACACTGCCTCCAAAGGCGCTTTTCCAATTTTAATCTAACTCAGTAACAATCCTCTAAGGAACGGCATGGACAGTTCTCTTGAGAAGATATTATTGATGTAGAAATATGAACAAAGTAAGAGGCACCGAATTAAAATAAAAACCTGGTAGCATTCCGCCTGCCTCCCCCAGCCATGCAGCATCACAACTTTGAAAGGTCACATATGTAAACTTCCGAAGTGTGTGAGTGTGTTCTAGCTACAAAGCCCATTTTTAGTCAGTTCTATGAAGCAATAACCCATGAAATATAGTTGATATCTCCTGGGTACAGTTTTCCATGCCTGCAAACTTTTAAAATTGCACTTGTGGTGCATAAAAGATTTATAATGATCTCACCCGCAAATATAAATTTTATCCCACATAGGAGAAAAAAGTCCTAAAAGCAGAAGCAGCGAACAGCTGAATGTGAGCACAGTGTCATAAATTCATAACACTTACAGCTTTTTAACAGCCAGTCATAAATGTGACTGATTTCAATTTCATCTATGAAATTCTGTGATAGAACCAGGAATATCCCTTTAAAACTCCATTTTTAGGAACAATGGGCACAATCAAGGCCTTGCTAGTGTTGGGGTGGGGAATGAGGGAGTTGGAGGTGGCAAGCCAGAGAGTGCCTGAGCCACATGCAGGGAGGATGTCTCAGAGGTAAGCAATGCATTTTACAGAGATCCTGCTCTGCACATTCTCCCTACTAACACCAGCTACTATGAACAGCATGTTACTAGGGAAATCTGTTTCTAGCCATTCCGCTAATCTGGCTGGACACTTCCCCTGGGCTCATGTCATATCCTACCATGTTCTTGCAAACCTGGGGAAAACATTATGTTAGTGCCATGTTTACTTTTATGTCATTTTTTCCATATATTTTATTTCAAAAGGGTTTTTTGGGGGGGGTTCAGTGGGTGCCATCAGAGAGGAAGAGTTTTAGAATAAAAACGGGGGAAGGGAAGAAAGAGGGAAAGAAGGGAGAGTGTAGACTGGAGAGAGGGGTAAAACCATTGTATTTGTAAAATCATTGTGGAAATGGTACACACCTATGTCATACAACTGGTCAAAAGTGTTTGCTTTCCAAAGTGTGATGCTATTTCATCTGTGTTGAATTGCTTTGGTACTGTGCACTACCAAAAATAAAAAAATCTAATTTTCAGATACTTGTGTCTCAAAACAAAAATCCCAAGAGGAGTCCTGAGATCTGGCAAGACAGCAGCCTTGTTTGTTTTCCTGGACAGTGAGGATGGAATTTATTTTGGGTCTGGCAGGATGAAAACCTTTGAAATACCTTGGAGAATCAGAGTTTGCTTCAGAGCAGACAGTCTGCACCTGTCAGAAGTTTGATTTTTTCCCCCTAGGGTACATAGTGGCAGCTTGGAAACAACAAATAAACAGCCCCTGTATTTTTCCTATAAGCTACATAATTAGGACAACCACAGAAGAAGGAAAGATTTTATTTCTCAGATTTTTTTAAAAAAATCTTATTCCCCTTATCTCTTTAGCAAAGATGATGACATTGTTTGGATCTGCTGTATAAATACTGTGTATGCAAGTTTGCAAAAAAAAAAATGTGCATGGTGAGGTCAGGTTGCACAGGGGTCCCCAAAAGCATGCTATAGGGCAAACATTTTAGTTCCAATGATTTTTAAAGCTGTCTGGATGATTATGGATTCAGTTCTTACACTGAAGATGAGCATTATATCCATTAAGAGTAAATAAGAAATCCACGTGTACATCCTATGGATAGGGCACTAAATGATACATTTTATTCTCATTGGGAAAAAAATTACTGTGAAATTAATTAAATATTATTACTATTATAATAAAATACTGTGAAAATAATTAACGATTATTATAAATGAGGAGAGAATATAGTCAATTGCTTAAGGAAAGCCATGTTTTGAAGACTAAATCATTCAAGGATACAGGTCATTTAGTTTTGCATCACTGACTCCAAATCATCTCACCTCAGCATTTGTGACCAAAGTTACCACCATTTGGCAGCTATTTTGGTGACCTATGTGAAATGGTACAGTGGTCTGAGTCCAGTTCTTAGCCCACAATCTTTTGTCCACATAACTGAATACTGTAATAAATGCAACAACCAACAAAACACAGTTCTCATAGCATTTTTCATCCATTGCTCCCAAAGCATGTTAGAAAGGAAAGGAAATTAAGGGAGACTTGTTAGTTTGAGGGATTAGTAGTTGGCTATATAGCAGTTCACCTGTGTGTTACCAGTTTTAATCCAGCCAAGCTCCATTGTAAGTGAAAGACATGACCTTTGGCCAATGTGAAATCAATGTGGTGGTCAGTCTAGTTCCCAGTGGGAAAGTGACTACATCACAAAACCACACGAATTGGCAGTCACAGCAGTGACGCCAAAGAGCTAACAGAAACAGAACTACCTTCTTATACCTAAAGATACTGCATGAAATAAAGATGAAGTACATTGGCAGGGCAATATGGAGAAACTTCCACTGCCAGTGACCACAGAATATGTTTGGTGAATAGAAGAGGTCTTTGATCTTCAGGTCTGTTGAAGCCAGCAGTTTTCACAAACATTATGGGCCACATCCAAAGCCCGTGAAAGTCAACATATTCCAATTGACTTCAGTGGGCACTGGATCATTATTCATTTATTTATTATTATTTGTTTGTATTGCAGTAGCACCTAGGAGCTTCAGTCATGGACCAGGACTTTACTGCTTTATGCACTGTACTGACAGAACACAAAGATGGCCAGAAGATCCCTGAAAAGGATCATGCCATATATTCACAACCAGGGTAAATGGCTTTTAAGAGTATAGAATGGGATTCTTTAGCTTAAAGGAAGTTCTTAACATTATGGCCAAAATGCCTTACCTTAGAAAGAAGCTAGAGATCTACAACTATTCCAAAAAGCCAGTGAGAATCTCGAAGGATGCAGCATGGAAAACATGCACCATTCTTTCTCAAACAAACCTTAGTATGTTTTAAGTGAATTCCTGCCAGGGAAATAGTTTTTTAAGTAATATATTGCCTAAAAGATACTATATCAGTCCTGACTGCCTTACACACGAATCAGCCCATGTGCTCCATGGGACTATTCACAGAAGCAAGATTTGATACTTTAGTAACTTGAATATGCCATGGATTTTGAAGATCTTCTGATTTGTTTGTGAATCTTTTGTGTTGCAAGCTCTCCCTCCAGTTAAAATGAATCTGTTATCAACTGTGCCCTTACTACCTATCCTGATCTTGCCATAGAAAAGCTTCATAATTTGAAAAGGAGAAGTTTTAGCAAGACATGAATCTTATTGTTTGTGTAATCAGCACAACAAATTGAGCTATAGTATTCTAAGCCATGCTTGTGTTCAGACTGCAGAGACAATTTCTTTCATTTTTAGTTTTATCAGAAAATTAACCTTTATTTTTAAAAACTGATGCTTGGAACATTTTTTACAGCTATGCGTCCTCTGCTGATCACAAAAATTTGAATTTTAAATTTACCATTTTACTTAAAATGCTGCAACCTGCAGGATGGAGCAGAGAACAGGTGTCTATGTTCAAACAGACGTAAGAACATGATCAGTAACTGCACTACTTCAACTATCAACTAAATAAATATGGATACATGAAAGGGAGGGAGGGCTTATCATGTTTAATGGTTCCCCCATCCCAAATCCTTTTAATGAGAGGACCTTTTTTGTTATTCTTAGATATATGATATTACTGATTGTGCAGGGCAAAACATAAGATGAACTAGCCATTGCTTTGGCAGTGACAGAACATTTTGCAATCTGAAAAAGATTTCTAGACAACCAAAAAAGAATGCACATGTAGTAAGCTTTCCAGTACAAATCCTCCACAATTCTTTAATACTCAGTTAACCGTTCCTTACTCTTCACATCTCAGCTGGAAAATAATATGAAAAGAAAGTGCTTCCTTCCTACTTAGACCCTTCTATTTTATCATTCGTTTCCATGTTGTGCCAGGCATGGTCCATGCACAAAAGGCAGCACTGGGTAAGATTCTGAAAGTGAGAAAGAAGAGGTAGATGCTCAGTTCTCATTGACTTGCAGAGGGTGTTAGGCACTTAAGTACCCTTTGTTTCAAAGCGTAAAAGCAATAGTTAAAAATAAATAAATAAAAAGACACTCTATTCCTGATCAATTACTCATGTTTACAACTTGATCTTCTCTAGCATTCCCCAGTCTAACATAATTTTGAAAATGTAAAAATATCAAATCTATCATGGCTAAAGGTATAGACTGTATTGTATTATATAAGCATTATCTGTATTTTCCTCATCCTCCATATCTGCATGTTCTTACTGGGACAGCTGGCTAATAAGTTAGGAAACTTATTAAAGCCTTGTAGCATTGTACCATGCCAAAAATATAGAATTTAATTTGTTTGCTGTTTCCAGATCCACACAGGAAACCACAAAAACAACATTGTAGCACCTGGATAACAGCAGAGGACATCATTCATGGTGTGGGATTAATATCAAAGCACTTGACAAACTTTCCTTTTACCACATAAGAGCAAAGGCATCTGTGAGTTAGGACTAATGCTACTTTAGTAGCTAGGGCCAAGTTTCTTCTTTTTCTTGTTATGCAGATCTTTGTTAAGTAGTTAGGGCCCTTGAGAATGACCACAGACATGATCATCACAATGTAGCCTAGTGGACTGAGCACTGGACAAGGACTCAGGAGACTTGGATTCTACTCCTGATCTACTGAGTGACCTTGGATAAGTCACTTCACTGCTCTGCCCTGTCCCTCAGTTTCCCCCATCTGTAAAATGGGGATAATGAAATTGACTTCCTTTGTAAAAGGCTTTGAGACCTATTGATGAAGAGTGTGATAAGGAATTATTAGCACACACTGGGTCACACATACAAGCCTATTGCCAGCAGGTTCCAAAAGCATTTGTCCTCTAAGAGGTGGCCCAGCTAATCATCACAGAGCACACACTTTGGGATTCCACAGTCTAAGGAGGTACCAGAAGATATCTGTTACAGGGTGAACGCTGCCCTTCTTCATTGTCTGGCCAAACTCCAGGCATACATCCCAATTACCAGGTGACACTTCCAGGCCAGAGATGCATCAAGCCAAGGACCCTTCTGCAACTGCTGCTCATTTTTATTCTCCAGAAATCTCAGTCCTGCCTTTCCCCCTCTACCTCTGACATAATAAAGAACTTTCAGAATGGCCTGGAGAATGCTTCTGGTGTGAATTCCCCATTGTGTGAGCAGACATGGGGCTTCTGCTTTTCATGAACACTGTTGACCAAATATTTAGTCATAAGAACAGCCATACTAGGTCAGACCAAAGTCCATCTAGCCCAGTATCCTGTCTTCTGATTGTGGCCAATGCCAGGTGCTTCAGAGGGAATGAACAGAACAGAAAATCACCAAGTGATCCATCCAGTCACCTATTCCCAGCTTCTGGCAAACAGAGGCTAGGGACACCATCCCTGCCCATCCTGGCTAATAGCCATTGATGAACCTATCCTCCATGAATTTATCTAGTTCTTTTTTGAACGCTGTTATGGTCTTGGCCTTCACATCCTCTGGCAAGGATTTCCACAAGTTGACTGTGAGTTGTGTAAAAAAACACACCTTCCTTTTGTGTGTTTTAAACCCGCTGCCTATTTCATTTGGTGACCCCTAATTCTTGTGTTATGAGGAGTAAATAGCACTTCCTTATTTACTTTTTCCACACCAGTCATGATTTTATAGACCTCTATCATATCCCCCCTAAATCATCTAGCCCAAGATGAAAAGTCCCAGTCTTATTAATCTCTCCTCATACAGCAGCCGTACCATATCCCTAATCATTTTTGTTGGCCTTTTCTGAACCTTTTCCAAGCCCAATATATCTTTATTGAAATGGGGCAACCACATCTGCATGCAGTATTCAAGATGTGGGCGTACCATGGATTTATACAGAGGCAACATGATATTTTCTGTCCTATTATCAATCTCTTTCTTAACTATTCCCAACATTCTGTTCTCTTTTTTGGCTGCCGCTGCACATTGAGTGGATGTTTTCAGTGAACTATCCACAATGACTCCAAGATCTCTTTCTTGAGTGGTAACAGATAATTTAGATCCCATCATTTTATATGTATAGTTGGGATTATGTTTTTCCAATATGCATTACTTTGCATTTATCAACATTGAATTGCATCTGCCATTTTGTTGCCCAGTTACCCAGTTTTGAGAGATTCTTTTGTAGCTCTTCACAGTCTGCCGGGGACTTAACTATCTTGAGTAGTTTTGTATTATCTGCAAATTTTGCCACTTCACTCTTTATCCCTTTTTCCAGATCATTTATGAATATGTTGAATAGGACTCGTCCCAGTACAGACCCCTGGAGGACACCACTATTTACCTCTCTCCATTCTGAGAACTGACCATTTATTCCTACCCTTCGTTTCCTATCTTTTAACCATTTACCAGTCCATGAGAAAACCTTCCATCTTATTCCATGAGTGCTTACTTTGCTTAAGAGCCTTTGGTGAGGAACCTTGTCAAAGGTCTTTCTGAAAATCTAAATACACTATATCCACTGGATCCCCCTTGTCAACATGCTTGTTGACCCCCTCAAAGAATTCTAGAAGATTCGTGAGGAATGATTTCCCTTTACAAAAATAATGTTGACTATTCTCAACAAATTATGTTCATCTATGTGTCTGACAATTTTGTTCTTTACCATAGTTTCAACCAGTTCAACTAACCTCCTCATTTTGTGTAAGTTCCCCATTCTGAAATAAAATTCTATAGTGTTGGGCTGCTGTGGTGTTTTCCCCACTACAGGGATGTTAAATTTAATTATATTATGGTCACTATTACCAAGCAGTCCAGCTATATTCACCTCCTGGACCTGATCTTGTGCTCCATTTAGGACTAAATCAAGAATTGCCTCTCCTCTTGGGTTCCAGGAATAGCTGCTCCAAGAAGAAGTCATTTAAGGTGTCAAGAAACGTTATCTCTGCATCCCTTCCTGAGGTGATATGTACCCAGTCAATATGGGGATAGTTGAAATCCCCCATTATTACTGCATTTTTCAATTTAATAGCCTCTCTAATCTCCCTGAGCATTTCACAGTCACTATCACCATCCTGGGTCAGGTGGTCTGTAATAGATCCCTACTGCTATATGCTTATGTTTCAAGCATGGAATTACTATCCATACAGATTCTATGGTACAGTTTGGTTAATTTAAGATTTTTACTTCATTTGATTCTATGCTTTCTTTCACATATGGTGCCACTCCCCCCACCAGCATGATCTGTTCTGTCCGTCCAATATATTTTGTACCTGGTATCACTGTGTCCCAATAATTAGCCTCATTCCACCAAGTTTCTGTGATGCCTATTATATCAATATCCGGCTTTAATACAAGGCACTCTAGTTCACCCATCTTATTATTTACACTTCTAGCAGTGGTATATAAACACTTCAAAAACTTGTCGCTTTTTAGCAGTCTGCCATTACATGATGTAATTGAATGGGACTTTTTTTCTTTTTCCTGTTTCTCACGAGTCCCTACATGTACTTTATTATCTTTCATCCTCTCCTCCTCATTAGGATATAGGGAATCTCCATTTATAGATCCTCCCCTAAGGGATGTCTCTGTACAAACGATGTGCCCCTCCACACCTGTCGACTTTCCCCCAGCCCTTAGCATAAAAACTGCTCTACAATCTTTTTCATTTTAAGCGCCAGCAATCTGGTTCCATTTTGGTTTAGTTGGAGCCCATCCTTCCTGTATAGGCTCCCCTTTCCCAAAAGTTTCCCCAGTTTCTAATAAATCTAAACTGCTCTTACCTACACCATCGTCTCACCCACACTTTGAGACCTTGCAGTTCTACCTGGCTATCTGGCTCGGCACGTGGAACTGGAAGCATTTCAGGGAATGCTGCCATGGAGGTCCTGGACTTTAATCTCTTACCTAACAGCCTAAATTTGGCCTCCAGGACCTCTCTCCTATCCTTCCCTATGTCACTGATATTTACATGTGCCACAACCACTGGCTCCTCCCCAGCACTACACATAAGCCTATCTAGATGTCTCAAGAGAGCCGCAACCTTCACACCAGGCAGGCAAATCACCATGTAGTTCTCCTCATAATCGCATACCTAGCTATCTAATTTTTTAATGATCAAATCGCCCATTACTAATACTTGTCTTTTCCTAATAACTGGAGTTCCCTCCCCTGGAGAGGTACCCTGAGTGTGAGACGATACCACAACATGATCTGGAAGAAGGGTCTCAACTATAGGATCATTTCCCTCTGCTCCATTTGGATATTCTCCTTCCCTGAGGCTTTCATTCTCCTCAACAGCACAGCGGCTGTCAGACTGGGGGTAGAACTGTTCTACTATGTCCCAGAAAGTCTCATCTATGTACCTCTCTGTCTCCCTGAGCTCCTCCAGCTCAGCTACCCTGGTCTCCAAAGCCCATACACGGTTTCCAAGGGCCTGGAGCTCCTTGCACTGAATACAGACATATGCCGCCTGCCCACAGGGCAGGTAATTATACATGCTGCATTGGGTGCAATAAACTGGGTAGCCCCCACTCTGTTGCAGGACTTCTGCTTGCATTCTTTTTTCACTCCTACAGTGTGTTCCTTTGTTATTGTTTTGTGTTTTTTGGCTTAAGTTTAAAGAAGTTTAAGAAATGTTGAGTGTATCTAGCCCCCCACTCTCCAACACTCTGTCTAACCCAGGTCCCTGGAAATATTCTCTGTACCAACACCACAGAGAGGAATTGCACTATTTCCACTATATTCAAGAACCTCCATGGCCTTTACTAGAGCTGAAGGTGTCCTCTCTTGAACATTTGGAAAGAAAGAGCAAATACTTTATGTGGCAAAAAAATATTTAGTCCAAAAATGGTTCTCTGTCTGGTTATTTCAAATTATCACAATGTAGAATATTTTTGAACACTAAGTCTGCAGTGAACTGGAAGCTTCCCCCTGATACCTTAATGCACTGGTATACACATTAAACAAGAATTTCTTTTCCATATGAACTGTGGTTTCAGAAAACAAACAATCATAGTACTGCAGTGGAGAACAGGTACTTTGAGGGAATGTTCTGCACTCTATTTGGTGAGTGCAATGACCTTTCCCAATCTCATGAGTCAGTTCATAGGACATACACATTGCTCACTGGATCAAAAGCCTGAAGTTGTTGGTTTGTTGATGAAAGATATAACTAGTAATCATAACTCAGATATATGCAACAAAGATGAGTTAAGCTAACCATGCACTGCAAAATCAACAGTGCTGCAAATCATACCAAGACTGGGATATTTACATTCTGCTAATTATGCCTCAATTAATTATTTCTGGAATGTATCATTCCAATTCCCAGGTACACAACTAAAACTTCCCCTGTATATCAAAAATTGGTAGGTCCTCTGACTTTAGATGCCTAATATAAAAGGTTTCAGAATAGCAGCCGTGTTAGTCTGTATCTGCAAAAAGAACAGGAGTACTTGTGGCACCTTAGAGACTAACAAATTTATTGGAGCATAAGCTTTATTGGGCTTCAGCTATTATGCATCCGAAGAAGTGGGCTGTAGCCCACGAAAGCTTATGCGCCAATAAATTTGTTAGTCTCGAAGGTGCCACAAGTACTCCTGTTGTTTTTAATATAAAAGGGAAGATCAAAATCCAGCAAACAAGCACTACACATAAGAAATGAAGGATGTTTAATCATGTAAAAGTGTTGACTTACCGCTAGTACACCCTCTTGTGGCTGGATATGGCTTGGCAGCTGTTTCCATTCTAGCGACCCTGCCACCATTTGCTCAGGTCCTGTGGGGGTCTCTCATCTTGACCCTCTGGCCAGGTCAAGCTTAATCCCATCACTTCTGGAATAACAAAGTCCAAAGAATCAAATAGAAGTCTAATCTCCTTTTAAAAGGTCTTCAGGCCTCAACTCTGGGCCTTCTCTTAGGGCTTTCAACTATCCTCATCCTCTTCTCAGGGGGACTTACCACCACCATCCTAGTGGCTAGTAGGGGAACCCAAGCCAGCCCTTTACACTGGGTCTAGTACAGGGACTCTACAATTGACAGCCAAAGTTCTCTCCATCAGACTTCTTGCTGCATGTCCCTGGACTTCTCCCTACCAAACCTGTCAGCAGGCCTCTCACACAGCCTCTCTAAATTCACACCTCTTTCAGGGCTAGACTTGCAGGCCTGTCCCTTGGAAATCCCCATTAAATCCCAAAACAACGGTAGAATTTAATCCACTTTGCTCTTCTCAAGCCTGACCTTTCATCACTCTTAAGTTGCCTTTACACACTTCCTCAGCTAAACACCTTCGGGTCTCTCTTCTTGGAAGTCCAGGTCCTGCCCTTTTAGCAGGGCTCACCACTGGAGCTTGCTCCACCCTGGTGACTGCTCGGTGTCTCTCCTGGCTCTTGCTAGACTTCCCTACTCACAAGAGGATCCCAGGGCCAACTTTCCCCATGGACTTCCTCCTAGACCCGCCTGTTTTCTTTAACTCTCTAGTACTCAGAGAGTGACTACAAGTTCTCTACTTTCTCTCTGTTGCTCCCTTCTAACTTGCACTTCCCTTCTTTATAGTCCCCACCCAGCTCCTTCTCCAGCTGGACTTCATCATTAATTATGCCTGGCCCACCCTCCAGGTGCAGTCAAGTAGCCAGGGCCGGCTCCAGGCCACAACACGCCAAGCGCGTGCTTGGGGTGGCACGCAGCAGGGGGCACTCTGCCTGTTGCTGGAAGGGCAGCAGGCGGCTCCGGTGGAGCTGCCACAGGTGTGGCGTCGGACGGTCCGCTGGTCCCGCGGCTCCAGTGGACCTCCCGCAGACACGCCTGCGGCAGCTTCACTGGAGCCACGGGACCATCGGACCCTCTGCAGAAACGCCTTCGGGAGGTCCACCGGAGCCACGGGACTGGCGAGCAGCAGAGCACCCCCCGCAGCGTGCCGCCGTGCTTGGGGAGGTGAAATTGCTAAAGCCAGCCCTGCAAGTAGCATAATTAGCCTCTCAGGCCCACATTAACTCTTAAATGCCTGGGGGTGGGGTTACACACTCATTCACAAATGGTTAAGGCATGAGATTAGGAGCCAGAAATCTGGATTCTATTCCCAACTCTGCCACCTCTTTTATGACCCTGGGTTAATCACTTAGGGTGAAGTTTCAAAAGCATGTAAGCTCTTATGCAACTTAATTCCTATCGATTTTCAATAGAAATTAGGCACCTAACAGCCTTTGAAAATCTCCCCCACAACCACTGTGCCTTGATTTCCCCATGTTTACTTGCATTCTGGGGAAGCAGTGAGCATAATACTTACTGACATCACAGGTGAGTTGTGCGAGTTAATTCACTAATACTTGTAAAGCACTCAGAATTTTCCAATGGACTATAGAAGTGCAAAGAATGATTATTATACAGGCAACATACAGCTCCTGTATCATTATGAATTATACAGAAAGAAGACCTCTTTAGCCAGTAACAGAACAGAAAAACTCTTGAGGAGCTATAAAATAATACTATTAATCTGGAAAACTCTCTTCACTCATCACTTGCTTGAACCATGACCCCAAATATCTGTAAAGGTCCAGGAAAGATATCTGAGAGCTGGGACAATTTCAAACTCTGACAGACAAACTAAAAGCAAAACAGTGACTGAAAAAAGAACACGTACAATAAAAAATAATATGGGGAGTTAGGACTTGACCCTGACACATTTAACTCATGCAGGTAACCTCATTGAAATCAGCAGGACTACTTGTGCAAGGACTGAGGCTCAGATCCTCCAAGATATTTAGGCACCTAACTCCCCTTGAAATTAATGGGAGTTAGGCACTTAAATACCCTCGAGGCTCTGGCCCTGAGGGCCCACTTCACCATAGCATTTAAACACATGTTTTTGAGTTCAGTGGGGCCTAATCACAGGCTTAAAATTCAGCACAGGTTGCTGACTTGGAGCTTGATTAGGGGGTTGCAGGACCAGGCCCTTAAATTGGTCAAATTAAAACATATTTTAAAGATTCTTCACTCGTGAATTTATACTGCTCAACTTGAAAAACATCACTGTTAAATCTTAACTGTGCTTAACGTCCTTTGCAATTACACTAAATCTTAAATCTGAAATTAAATTAATTACACGTACTGATTATTTTGTATAAAACATATGTTGACACAAGGCATATAATAAGCAGTGGCTAGGTCAGGTAAATGATGAAGCATTTGCCTGACCTAATAGCCATTATTGTAATTAGGATATTACAGGGTCAGTCCTACACTCCAGCATGCACAAAACATTTAGGAGGCTCTGACTCACAGTCCCACCTTTACTTACACTGAGTAATACCTTACCAGGCAGGTAGGGTGGTAGAATGTAGTCCTCAGTTAGCAAAATGGAATTCCCACAATGCAGAGATTGTTATTTCTGGTTACCTTGGTATTATCTAACCAGGAGCTCACGTGGCACAGGACAACTGATCACCGCAAAATCTCAGACTTCAGATTGCTGTTTGAGCAAATGGTAAACCTCATCTCTGCATCAAATTAAAAAACTAAATTCAAATCTTGCAGAAAACTCAAACCCCCAACAGGATCTTAAATGTCAACCATATATCCCACTTATTGCCCCGTGTCATAAATATCATGTCTTTTGTGAATTACAGATGTTAATTCAGACGAGGAAGGGGTTTCAATTAGATGCTATTTCGAACAGTTCTAAGTATTTTAGTCAAATGCTGAATCTTTCCAGTTTTCACTATACAACACAAATAAGTTATTTTTATAATATGGTGGGGGAGGGGAAGTTCAAACAAAGGAACACATGATGTCATGGACAAACAATTAGTGTGTTAGTTTGTTTCTAATAACGGACACATATTTTGAAAGTTAGGATAACAGGATAAAAAACAAGATAAAAGGAAAGCGATGAAGTTAGTGTTGAATGAATTAATAGCAGGCAGGTGGTTGGGTGGGTGTCATGGCAGATAAACAGTGAGATGAAGCCAAGGTAATTATGATTATAATCTGGCCAGTAATGCTTTCATAAGAGGGTGTATAAACCTCTGTACATTAATGCTGAGACATTCTAACCATCTCCTTGCTTGCCCCAAAAACCAAAATACCTTATAGCCAAATTCATTCTTTAGCTTTTCTTTGAACTTCAGACATTCATGTCATTTTTAAGGAGGCTATTCCAATGTAATCAGAGTTCAACTTACTTTCCACCCGCCTCTCAAAAACCCCTGAAAAATGAATTGAAAGTAATTTGAGTCTCGCTTGTCCTCTGTGTTTTTCTGGATACAATTCACCTCTCTTTCTCTACTGTGTTATTCACAGGGGTATAAAAAGCTCAGGCAAACAGAAGTCAGTGGCAGATGTACCAGCAGCACTTTTTTCTACTAAATGGATGTAGCCCATAAAAGCAGCCTTAATGAATGAAACCATTTAAAGGCACTTATAATAATCAGGGGCAACAACAGTTGCCAAAAGCAAACTTTATTAACAAAATATATTTAAAATGACTTTCCTGGAGGTGACAGAAGAAAGGTCCTGTATATACAGCTATTGAATCAATCAAATGTTTGTTAAATCTTCCTACAAATTGTAAAGGGGCTGGGTTTGGAGTTTTGAGGTTTCTGCGGGACATAAGTGGGAGAGGAGAGTTTTCTTGTTCTGTCATCACCCCAGAGACAGGGGGAAATGCTTTTACCCTGACTCAAAGCTCTTCTATTACTTAAAGGTATGAACCTGAAAAGTGCTGAGTACTCTTAGCTCTCATTGACTTCACCGTTTACTAGCCCTTCAGCCAGTCAACTTCAAATGGGATCTGCAGATTCTCAGCATCTTGCAGCATATGTTCATCCTGTCAGAGGATCATCTCCTGTACACCTGATCTTGAGAGATGCAAAGGCCCCAGTTCAGCATCGCATTTCAATGTGTGCTTCATTTTAAGAATATGCTTAACTCCATCCCTATTCATTAGAACTCTCAAATTCAATGGGACTTGAAAACACATCACTTAAGCACAGGAGCGGTGCCAGGGTTTCTGATGCTCTAGGCAGACGGCCATTTCGCCGCCCCCCGCGGCCCCGGCAGATGGTCAGCTGCTGTAAACACTCCGGTGGAGCTGCCGCAGTGATGCCAGCGGGCGGTCCGCTGGTCTAAAGGCTCCTGTGGACCTGCCACAGGCATGACTGCGGTAGGTCCACTGGAGCCTTTAGACCAGCGCACAGTCCGCCGAAATGACTGCGGCAGCTCCACCGGAGCCTTTCCAGCAGCGAACCATCAGCCGGCATGACTGCGGTAGGTCCACCGGACCCACGTGCTGCCCCCTCACCAAAATAGCACCCCCCAAAAATTCTGGTGCCCTAGGCCATTGCCTATGTCACCTAAATGGTAGCGCCAACCCTGCTTAAGCACCACCTCTTTCATTTGTGTACACATTTCATAGCGCTTTGTTGCGGTAAGGCTGTTCATGAAGTAACCAAGGAGCTGTTTGTATGTGTCCTTCTGTACCGAAAAGGATCCATTTATTTAGAGCTAATCTACACCGGCAATGCTAAAGCGCTGCCATGGCAGCGCTTTAATGTGGCTTGTGTAGTCACGGTAGAGCACTGGGAGACAGTTCTCCCAGAAGGCTAAAAAAACCAGCTCCACGAGAGGCATCGCTACCAGCACTGGGAGCACGGCTACCAGCGCTGGTGCACTGTCTACACTGGCACTTTACAGCCCTGAAACTTGCTGTGCTCGGGGGGTATTTTTTCACACCTCTGAGTGAGAAAGTTGCAGTGCTGTAAAGTGCCAGCGTAGACAAGCCCTAAGAGAACCCACCATTACACAGGCTTTGCAATCAAATATAAGAAGTAAGAACAAAGCTATGATGGTAATCCTTTAACTCCTTAGAACCCTGGAATGCAGATATGCAGCTGTTATGGCTATCCGTGTGTTTCGTTAGATTTGTGTACAGGATTATTTGGTTTGGTTTATGTTAGATCATTGTAGAGAAGCCCTATGTTCTTTTTAATTCCAAACTAATGAAACTCAATGGGATTTGGTGACACACCATCCTGCTGACTAATGGCTGGCATTGACTAATGGCATTTTTTAAATCAAATCTTATTATTAAATCATCATGTAAAAGGTTTAGAAAATGTGAGGCTACAGCTAGAGGTCATTAGGCATGAGCACAAGAAGTAATCAATACAATGATGGTTGTTGAAATTGTAGAGGATGGGCTAGGTGGTGCATTGTGATAATGTGTTACCCTTTCACCTCTGATGCCGTGCTTAGATCACATATAACGGTGAGTTTGGTGTTTTATCCAAGCCTCTGGTAGATGTCTGCACATCCAGAAACCATTAAAAGTAATTCCACATAATGGGCCAATGTCAGTCACGCTGGTGTAAATTTTCAGCTGAGTCACACCAGGCTTACACTGGTTCAACTGCAATTTGAATTTGGCTTAATCTGTCCTGAAAAGGATCCTGATTGGAACAGCAAGATGTTATATTGCATTACAGCCATTAAATTAAACTATTTGCATAATAAAAACATTACCAGCCAAATCTGTTGTCAGTTACTCTGCTGCAAATGTGATGCAACTCAACTAAAGTTATTCCAGGTTTATATCAATGCAAGTGAGAGCAGACTTTGGCTGTTAGTGTTTTTGTTAAATGAACAGTTTTATTCAATTGTTAGAATGCAGTCTGGAGTGGCTCATGACCATGATTGTCTACCTCAGGGCGGACTGTCAAAAACCAGGTAGACACCCCAAACTGGTGGTTGTTCTGTAATTAGATTTCACCAAGCCAGTAACAAATGTGAATTCCTGGATCCCTGTAACAGTCTTACCATAGTGTCATAGACAGTCCCCTTAGATTCTCTGGGCTGTCTTGCCATCCAGACAAACAGGACTTAGCGCTAAATGATCACTTATGCCAAAAATCACACTGTATTCAGGTTGTTACTTAAATGTTAATAGTCCCCCTGGAATGGTGGTGGAACGATTCCTGTGCAAGCGTTCACAAATTCAGAGCAAACATTTTCAAAGTTATGAAGCAAAACTTACATATTTCCTAATAGCGTGAAATACTGATATTACAGTGAGGTTGATGCATGCAGCAAGTTATAAGCATTTCATAGATTCTAAACACTAAATTCATTCTTATACGACTAATACCTCCTTTGAGCAAAACTAACATACAGGTGAACTGGCCTGGTTTCCAGCTATGAGTTTGTCAGTTCTTAGCTAATGCCTGCAGCCTGGGCAAGAGTTGCCATCTGGCTTGCCAGCGTCATAGCAGTTTTGGAGGCTGTCAACAGATGATTCCATATTTTGTTTCTACAAGAATTAAGTTTAAGGAAGGACCCTCTGGGGGGAAAAAAGTGATAAGAAAATCTCGAAAGGAAAGTGATGATTACAGGATATGGCAACAATCTGAAAAATCTGTACTTAATCCTAATAAAGCCTGGAAAATGAATTATCTGTCTGAGATATCAGTTAATTCAGTGCGGCTACATCCAATTATGCCAGCTGAAGAGCTGGACCTGTGTGTCCTATTAAGAAGTCCATAAATAAAAATAATACCAAGATCAAATGTTTATGTTCCAAAATAACTTCTTTTATTTATTGATTTGTAACAAAATGTTTGGCTCATGTGCAATGTTTGAGAACTGATTTAAGGACTACAAGCATATATTGGAATGGAGTGTGCTGGAAGAAGAAAGAAACAAATTATGGACTGCATCTAAGAAGAAATGCACATGTTCTCTTCTCTGACTTGAAAAGATTAAGAAGAACCTGTTGACTGCTAGAAACTGATGTTTTGGCATTTGAATATTGGGGGAGGATATTACTTCTTCCATGAGTAACAATTTAAATATTCACCTACACACTAATATTTGACAATATTTACTTAATAAAAATCTCCTGTAAATTGTGTCCAGGTGTTCCTTGCACTAGTAAGAGTTTGCCTAAACAAAGGAAATTCCACCACACACAAAACCACTGTCGCCATGGAATTAAGATTTCTGACATCCATTCTTTAATAACAAATACTAAAGGTATGGACAATTCTGAGCTAAACTTCTTTCACACCTTTAGGAATCATTCTTCTTTCATACAAAATATTTCAATCTCTTCTCTCACACACATAAATATGAATAAGAAATCAAAATTCACATAGCAAGCGGAACAACGACCATGTATCCACAATAGTTTGTCAAAACACTGTACTTTAAGGTACGATTAAGACATTTTTCATGTCAAATGTATTGTTACAATATAATCATAACATGATATTTACACCAGATTAATACCATATGCTGTGTGGGAATTATGTTACATTATAAATGTGTAATGTCTGAAATTTAGGAGTGAGCCAGATTCTGATTTCCGTTTAACTGCTGTAAAGCTAGAACAAGTCCATGGATTTTAGTGAAGTTACTAGATTTACACCATTGTACCTGAGCTCAGAATCTGACTTACATATTTCAAATCTTTTCAATATATACATTTTATGTATATTTGTGAGCACAGCCATCAAACCACCATGACAGCCATTGTTAATGTTGCTTCTTATCCAAGAGATATGGGAGGATCTGTGCAGACCCTCTAGGCTTTTCTTTTGGCCTCTCTTGCTTCTTTTCAATATGGAGCTGTAGGCACCTGTCTCACTTGCATTCTGTCCGAGTAATTTAACAGTGCCAGGGAATGTGGAACTGGGATTTTAGAAGTGAGGGTATGTGAAAGTAGGAGAGGATGAAGGAATGCAGAGAGATGCAGGAAGTGGGTGGAGACAAGTTAGGAATCAGATCCCTGATCCAAAGCCCATTGAAATCCAGGGGAGATAACATCAATGGGCCTTGGACAAGGCCCCAGGAGACTGAAGATGTGGGGAATGATGCAGCAGAGCAGACAGGTGGAATCATTACAATCATTGTCGTTAGTGAAATAAGACAGCCAGCTCACATGAAATGTTAATTAACCAAATTTATTACAGGATAAATTTTGAAATGCAGAATTCCTAAAATGAGGCAGCTTAGGTGTCATATTTTTGAAACCTTTGCCAACCACCTAAATCTACAATTAGGTGACTCTGAAAATCAGGACACTTACTTAGGTTAGTAGCTTTAGGCAACCAATGTGGAAAATGTTGGTTCCTAAAGTTTTAAGGCGCTAGAGTTTTATTTAAACTGGCTGTATTACAAATGTTGAAAAACTTTCAGAAGTAAAGCTCCTGGCAGCTAGAGTTTAGCTTGCAACATAACTTTCATTTTTTACAATGATATGTACCATAGGATCACATGTTCTAGAGCAGGCACCAAGCAGTTGTATGGTACATTAGAGTTTTCTTCCTTGCTGCAGAAAGCTTTCCTTTCTATTTGCCATACAAATACAGTGTGCCTCCAACTTTGCCTATTTAAAAACGACCCTAAGTCACAAATTGGTGACAGATTGCCATTTTGATGAAAAGTGTAAGGCTGGGCTGTTGGTTTGACCCTGATCTATGTATTGAATAGGACATGAAATCTGTTGTGCTAATCTAGCTCCAAACAGATTACCATAAAAAAAAATCCACAGTGTTGCAAGGTTGAACATAAATGGAAACTGTTAACTCTATCTTGCCTTATACCAATTAATATGAAAATTAGTGTAATGTGATTAGCTGTTCCTCTTAACACCAATGAGAAGAAGCCACGAGAGATTATTTTGCAGAATGATAAAGCTTCCCTATCCAGCCTTTAATGCTAGGGAAAACTGGAAAGTATGGATTTTGATCTGAACAGTAATGAAATGGTAAGTGATATAGCTTGCTGTCTTATGATGACTGTATTCATTTGCAGGCTGTAGTGTTAGACCAGAATAAAGGCTCTTGAGGAGATATGCCTGTTATCTAGGCAACATGCTATTTAGAAACAGCCCCACGTTGCTATCATGAATATAAATTTAATCCCTTGAGAAACTCCTTAAATTCCCAAAATGTAATAAATGCAATGGAATCTAAAAGAGAAGGTTGTCATTTATACATAACCTCCATTCCCAATACTAGTTATGGATTTTTCAAACTTTAAAACCACTTTTTGAAAGAGAACCTATCCCTCCCTATACTTTCCAATGTATATTAATTCCCCAGTTTAGAAAAAGAACTTGGCTGTGATAAAGAGATTACATTTTTACCTTTCACTTGGTTTTGAGTTAGCAGGATAGACCTTATCTATTAATTTGCCAGTGAGAAGCGCTCTCCAATAATGCTTTTTTCCTTCCGAAGTGAGAAAGTCTTTTCAATTTTAATTTTAGTGTTGGAAAGAAGCATTCCACAAGCAAATGAGAAAATGGAACTGTATGATTGAGGTTTTATCACCTGCTTGCAAAGCAAAAAGCTTCTGTGTATGCAATGTTCCTGCATTTGTTAATATTTTGTATAACAAATAATAAATATATACGACTGGAATGAAGGGGCCCTGTTACTGACTAGTGAGAACCCAGCCATGACAGCATACAGTGTTTGTCTGGGGTTTTTTATTCAGTTTCCAATATAATTTAGAGGAAAGAGTTACAAACACTGGACACAATTTTCTATAATAATTGCCTAGTGCTAGGCTCCTGGTCTTACAAATTTCAGTCACTATGCTTAAGGGCTTCTGTGGAGCCAGTCTATTTCCTGACAAAGAAAGGTTTATAATATCTTTAATTACAGAAAGGTCCAACCTAAAATGCCACATTCAAACACCCCCAAACATCATGGAAATTCAGCTCCAGCTTGTAACTTTTCAGCTTGTGCCATCTTGAGGACTTTTTTGCCAGTTTGCAAAAAAGGGGTAGAAAAAGTCCTGACTCCCCTTATAGCCCAGCACAGCAAGCTTGGAGCAATGAACATATGCCCTGGTGGCAAGATACCCAAAAGAACACATGGAGCAGGCAGAGCCCTCCTACAACACAACAGCAAAGCTAGTGAGTGTGCTAGGGAAGTATGTTGGTTCACAAGGCCACTACTTTCTCTATGCTCCTGAAGAGCCACTTCTACAGGGATGCATAAAATAAATGAATGGGCTGGTGTCAAAGTATTTTTCCCACTTTGAACTTTAGCATCCAAAAAGTAGGGATCTGCATGTACCCTTCTAAGCTTAATTTCTAGCTTAGATCTGATAGCGCCACCACCAGCCAAAATACAGTGTTTGGCACACTTTCTGTTCCCCCAAAACCTTCCCGGGGAACCCAAGACCCAAATGCATTGGGTCTTAAAACAAGGAGAAATAAACCATCCCCCCTCCTTTCCCCCTCCCAGGGCTACCCTGAGAGACTACACTGATCCAAACTCCTTGGATCTTAAAACAGAGAGGAATTAACCTTCCCCGCCTCCTTTCCCCCCACCAATCCCTGGTGAGTTCAGACCCAATCCCCTTGGGTCTTTAACAAGAAAAAAAAATCAATCAGGATCTTAAAAAAGAAAGCTTTTAATTAAAGAAAGAAAAAAGTAAAAATTATCTCTGTAAAATTAGGATGGAAAATGTTTACAGGGTATTCAGCTCATATAGACTAGAGGGACTTCCCCCCCCACCCCCAGCCTGATTCAAGTTACAGCAAACAGAGGTAAAAATACTTCCAGCAAAATACACATTTGCAAGTTAAGAAAACAAACATAAGACTAATCCACCTTTTCTAGCTAGTACTTACTATTTTGAACATGAAAGACTGTTTCAGAAAGATTGGCGAAAGACTTGGTTGCATGTCTGGCTCCTCTTAGCCCCAAGAGCGAACAACGAACAAAACAAACAGCACAAACAAAGACTTCTCTCCACCAAGATTTGAAAGTATAATGTCCCCCGATTGGTCTTCTGGTCAGGTGTCAGCCAGGTTCACTGAGCTTCGTAACCCTTTACAGGTAAAAGAGACATTAACCCTTAACTATCTGTTTATGACAGCTGGTTCTGGTGTGTTGGGGCATAACTGAGGTATAATCTAAATATCTTTATTTTATTTAGCCTGAATTATCAGGGCCTCTCCAGTCACCACCTGACTGCTTTGCTTGTGTGGTGTGCCCCTTTCCCCTACCCTCCATCAGTCTCTTTGTCTTGTCTTGTTAGAATATCAACTCATTAAGACCAGAAGAGGCATATCTAATATAGGGTAGGTGCATACAGAAATAAATAATAAATATAATGCCTCTCCTAGAGAGGGTGTAGGCAGGGCCGCCTAGAGGATTCAGGAGGCCTAGGGTCTTCGGCGGCGGGGGGCTCCTGCTTAGGTGGTAATTCGGCGGTGGGAGGGTCCTTCCACTCTGGGACCCGCCGCCGAAGTGCTCCGAAGAACCACAGCGGGGGCCCCCTGCCACCGAATTACTGCTGAAGACCCAGCACTTTGGCGGCGGGTCCCACTTCGGTGGTAATTCGGCGGCGGGAGGTCCTTCCGCCCCGGAGCAGAAGAAGCTCCAGGGGCCCTGGCCCCACCACAGTTTTCCGGGGCCCCCGGAGCAAGTGAGGGACCCTGCTCCAGGGACCCCTAAAAAGTCTCGTGGGGGCCCCTGCGGAGCCCGGGGCAAATTGCTCCACTTGCCTCCCCTCTGGGCGGCCTTGAGTGTAGAAGTGGGCATATTTTTGTGTGCTAGAGAGCTCCCTCCTTGGGTAGATCAATTCCACATGGCCTCCAACTGTGCCCAAATGGCATGACTGAGACCTATAATTTTAATCAAATTCTCCTTTTCTCATTTAAATCTCTTCACCTCTTCTGCAAAGCCCATGATAAGTGAATCATTAATGTTCGCTACGGTCCCACTTCAAGATGGTTCTTACTCGTGTGCTGCGCTCTAAGTATATGAATAAACCCATTGAAGCTATTTTGCTGATGAGAGGGTTGTGGTGTGACATTTAATCTATTGTTAAAAAATACTTTAGTTGATTGTTTGCAAATTGAGGGGTTGCTGATGCAACATCATGGCTAGTGTGGCTGGATGCTACTTCTTACCCTAGGTGTCCTCCTTGTAGTTTGGAGCAGTTTAGTATGGTCGCAAAGCCAGTAGTTGTCACCCCTTTTACTCTGTGAAGTTTGTTCTGAGGTCTTATGGGAAATATAGTTTACTGACTGGGTACCCGTTACATTGCAGGCAACAGATAAGGTAAAGGATGTCACTTTGCATTGGGAATGTTTGTATGAAAGGATGTTGACAAGTTACCAGGTCCATTTATAGCACACTAGAGTTAACTGAGGATTTCTTGAACAGAGAGAATTTTAATGCTTCTGCGTAAAGATGATGGGTAATCTCATCTATAAAGAGGTCTGCATGGCACGGTCAGTGTTTGCTTCTTCTAGGTGAATGTAGTTCTGTTAAAAGTAAAAAGGGGAACAGGCAACTACTGGCTCTGGCAGTAAGTTCTAAACCAGTAAGTTTTGATGTTTGTGTGTGCTGTAAATTATAATTATTATTTATCCATTTGACAGTAGCACCTAAAATGTTCTGAGGTCTGTACACACATATAGGAAAAAACAGTTTCCACTCTGGAGATCTTACAGTCTAACATGAGGAGCACGAGACTAAGAGTGAGGAATGTGATTCAATATAAAATCTAAGGCCTTTTTATTTTTTAAAAATAAATATCAACTGTCCCCAGCCCCCGCCCCAATTTAAGCATCATTAGTTGGTTTGTTATCACTGAAGTAGAATTTGAATGAGAGGAGAACTCAATAGCTTTATGGCTGTTTATGGCTTCAGGAAGAGCATTAGAGTAGAAGGAAGTTAATCTGCCCAGTTTAAGGAGTTGCCTTATTTTATATCTATTCCCACTCTGATTTTTCAAGAATGCTGCAACAGATATTCTGCAGTCCTTCCTAGAGGATTACAGTTGCATGAATTGAATCTAAAGTGAAGAAAGAGGAACCCCGCAGGATAATCTTCCCACACTGGTGTTATTCTACTTTAATGGCTCCCTCACTGTGTTTGGGGAGCTGGAGGAAGCCTATTTATGTTCAGCTTTGGTGTAAGCACAGTTTTAGCCTGTGTTCAGATTAAGGGCGGTTGTTTCATTGACTGTGTCAACATTGTCTGGGCACATTCTTAAACCCAGTAGCTCTGCACTAGTAGACGTCTGACTGTAGCTCAATGATAAGGCTGTATCTGCTACAAAATACAATAACAGCAACCACATAATTGTACAAATTGCCATAAAATAATGATGGGACATCACCTTTTGCCAAATATGGAACCTTTTGAAAATTATGGACTCTAGCTATAGAATTAATCTCTGAACTTTTCAAGTTCAAGTTTCACTCTGCTTTGGCAAAGTGTGAGTTTGGGGCTGTTGTGTGTCATATGTTATTTAGTTTTGTTCTCCAAATAGTTCTGGAAGTAGGACAAAAATTCCTTTCAAACAAGAATCAAAGCACAGGTTTCCAGTTAATACGTAATTTGTTTTAATTATGTTATTGTAGGGGTGACCACGGATCTAAATTAGGGAGACAAATGCTATATAAACCTCCACAAAGTTTTGAGAAAACTAAACATTTTCTTCTAAAATTGTAAAGATTTTTTTGAAAACCAAGCCTTCATCAAGTTCTCCCATCACTGTTGTTAAAAGAAAAGGAAAAGGAAAAGGACCACTACCTTTAGAGTTAGGGAAAAAGCAAAAAGCATTCATTATATAGATACGCTGCCAGTTCCATCTCAGTGGAGCTATGATGATTTACACCAGGTGAGGATATGGCCCTGTCCTCTATTAGTTCTAATACAGGAGTCAGGGGAAACTCTAGGTATTTTGCTTGCCTGCTGGAGGTCCCTGGTTCCTTGGATTTGGCAGCACGCCTGCGGGAGGTCCGTCAAAGCCAGGGGACCAGTGGACTCTCTGCAGGCATGCCGCCAAAGGCAACCTGCTTGCCACCCTCACAGCGACCAGCAGAGCGCCCCCTGTGGCTTGCCGCCCCAAGCACGCGCTTGGCTTGCTGGTGCCTGGAGCTGCCCCTGAAAGGAGTAAATGGATGAAATTCTGGTTTTACAGTAGCCAGATCTGCAGATCTAACAGCCCCTCTAAGCCTAAAAAAATCTATGAATAGACTGAAAATTACAAGTGTGCCTGAAGGGGCAAATACGCCTGTTTATTGCATGGTTTCCTTGTGCCACGTTCCACAAGAAAGACAGAGACTTGGCTGTATTTCTCAATACAGTATTTCTTTTCACAGTATTGATAATTATATTACAAACTGTCTTTAGCACATGCAGTTATTACATCTTTTGCATCCCAGTTTACACCAATTTCCCAGATTGTATTAGTAACCACACATTAGCTAATCAGCAGGTTGAGGGGAAAGCTGCCAAAAGCAGATCTGTGATAGGCAGCAGTCAAACAATCATAGCAGGAAACTTTATACTTCTGGAGATTAGGATACTCATGAAGACAATGTTGAAATACAACTTCTGGGGGAAAATTCTGGGAGATTTACTGCTTTCATGTTATTTATGATCTCTTTGACAGTGGGATTCAAGATTTATATGCCACACACACACACACACACACTCACGCACACACGCATGCCTTTTGCATGGAATCAACTTGAATACGCATTCAATGCTGGTAAAAGGAAATTTGAATTACCCAGCAATTTAAACTTATTGCTTGGGGACCCTTTCCCCAGCCAATGTGGCAATTTTGGCAACCTATTTAAACCAAGCATCTTTATTTGTCTAAGATACGTAGGTGGCCCACAGCATTACAGTATCTGAGCACTTCACAATCATTTAGTGTACTTATCTTCACAACTCCCCTATGAGGTAGAGAAAAGCTATTACCCCCAGTTCACAGATAGGGCACCAAAGCACAGAGAAGCCGAGTGACTTACCCAAGGTCACCCAAGAAGTCTATGACAGAGCAGGGAACAGAACTGAGGTCCCAAGCTAGTGACCCAACCATGGACTCCTTCTCTTTTCTGTTCCACAAATGGCTGAGTCTATTGACTTTTTCCTACATTACATCATCCTCATGCCAGTAAATAGTCAAATTATGCACTGTATTTATAAACATTTCCAAATTAGACTGGAGGCTACTCTGTTCAGATACCTCCACTCTCCTCAAACATACACTACACCTTTGCCAACATCATGAAACCATGGGTGAGTGCAGGCAGCAAATTAGACAGGAGCTCAGCATTAGATATTGCAGCAAAAATACGAATAGAATGTTGGGCTGCAAATGCAGAGCATAGTTTCACTGATATCTGGTCCATCCCGACGTAATTGTTTTTATTCACTCCTGCTATTTCTCATCATATGTTAAGACTGTAAGCAAATTGAGATAGGCACCATCCTTCTATTATGTATGGGTACAGCGTTTAGCACACTGGGGCCCTGATCCACTATCTGGGTCTTTAGGGAGTACTACAATACAAAATAAACAAAACCAATAATGAATGATTGCTCTTGGGAGGTGTCTGTGCCGCATTCATTTCTGAGCACCTCCTAATGAAAAGATATTGAAAACCTGGAGGGAGTTCAGAAAAATGATCCGTAGAGTTGGAGGGACTGACTTGAAGAAAATTCAGGGCTTGACATGATACCAGTAGACTTCAATGGGAGCTGAATCAGATCCTAACATAGATAAGTGTGCAGAGCTAAGCTACAGAATAATTAAGAGCAATCTACAAACACTTGAGGGGTAAAAACAGCAAGGATAAGTCAAGAGCATATATCTAATGGCGTGACATTATGAAAAGAAAAATGGAGGCTAAATATTAGTAAAGAAATCCCTGACGGTCACCTCTATCAGACTGTGGAATAATCTCATAAGGAAAGCACAGTTGTTAGGGACTGGATAAAGCAATAGAAAATGGCAGGATGCTGTAGGAAGGACTCTTGTCCTGTATTATCCTCTAATAAGAAGTGTTTTCAATCAGTTTATCTGATTCTACGACAAACATAGAATCATGGATTATGTGTCCAAATGTCATTGGAAAGCTTCCCATTAACTTCAATAGGAGTTCGGCCCTTATTAAGGGTTTAGAATAAATAGTTTAATGGAAAAAGAATGAACAAATTAAAATGCTTTCTCTTTCCTAGGTGTAGTATTACCTGGATTAGACTATGTATGCTCACAGGAGCCTCTTCTTATTTCCAATGTGTCATGAAGAAAAAGAAAAAACATAGTTAGTTCCAATCCATTGGCCCAGTCCTGAGCCTACAGAAACCTATGGGACTTTTGCCATGGCCTTCAAAGGGAGCAGGATCAGACCCCTTGGGGAAAGATCTCCAATACCATCTGCCAGATGGATTAATATGTTAATTCTCCCAAGGTCACACAGTAAAACTGAATGATAATTTCCCTCTACAAATTTCAAATTTACCATTTAATTATTTGACTTTGGCAGTTGGCATATAACCATTTTTTTAAAAACTGAAATGTCAGCCTTGAAGGAAAAAAAATCATATGATAAATTTAATCTAAGTGCCAACCAAAGCACAAATGTTCCCTGTGGACCTGTTACAACACCGGAGGTTCACAATTGATTGCTTGGGAATGAGCAATCTAATGCAGCAAAATATTTACTAGCTACGAATGTGTAGTTTAATATATACAGTACGCGCACCAGACATTTACACCTATATCTGTAAACTACTGAAATCCTGAGGTGTGTTAAAATTAAATTAATTTAATTAAGTTAAATAAACAGAAATACCGGTTTCTGTTTTCCTAAATAAGCTTTTTCACAGACTGAGAATGTTCATTTATGATTTCACAATTTTTTTTTTTTACAAACGTGAGAGACCACAAAAGTTGTTCTCCCTACTTACTACACATACATGTTGTGCACATTATATATATAGTCTACTGGATAGTCTTCAGCAACGAACTTCAGGTACCATCTGTACATATTCTTGGCACTATTCATTTGCAATTAGTAAGTGCCTTATGTTTAGCCCCCTGCAACTTGATGCCTTAAATTCTGGAGGAGGCAAGTTTAGCAGAAGGGAATATTGAGGTGGGTAGCAGGCTTTCTAATAAACAAAATCCACTCCTGCTAGTCTATATTTAAATCACTGGGATTTAGAAAGATTTTGCTCTAACTACTAAAGGTCATTTACTAAAAAGCTGTTTTAATAGCATTGCAACTAGAGAGGAAGGGCTGAATGCTTAAAAGGAGCTGGGTTCTTAACTTCCATTGATTTCATTGGAAATAAATAGCCTAAATAGAAGTTAGGAGCATAATTCCTTTTGAGCATTCAACCTGAAATTATTATTATTGATTTTAAATGAAGTGGGTCAGATCTTACACTGGTGTAAATCACCACTGAATTCTTTAAAATGTCAGGACTTAGCAGATAATGAAGTCAATGGGGCTATGTCAATTCCCACCAGCTGATGATGTGATCCAATGCACCCAGCAATGTATGCACCACCTCTGGCACATCCTCCCAGGTAAATGGTTTTGGCAATGGCATCTCTAGCCTCTCTTGGAGAGTGGGGGTGCAAGTCTTATTGTCCCTTCCTTCGCTCCTTCTGCCCAACCCCAACCCCCAGAAGGGGGTAAAAGAAATTCCATGTATTGAAATGTGCAGGTACCACCTTCCCTGTATGGCTATAATGCACACAGAGGAGAATGGAGTCCTGTGTTTGAAATCAATGGTGCTAAATGAATTGTATTTCATTTACATTCCCATATATTTTTGTATTAATATTTGTTTTCACTTCTCTTTATACATGAAATACAATATTAAAAATTTTAGCAAAGTACTGCAAGTTCAATAAACCCTCCAGTCCTTACACCTTTGTGTATTGCTATTGTACTGTGTGTGTGAGAAGCAACATTCCAGAGACACAGCCATACCAGTAAGGAAAGGCAGTGATACACATCTCTTTCTTTATAACACTGTGATATGTTAATGAAAGTGTTTCTTTGCCTAACTCATTGGATAACTCACTTCTAAAACACCTAAGTGCTCTTCACTATGGCACTAAGGTGGGAAGACAGCAAATAGTTCTTGACAACATTATACACGTCTATGGTTTGTTTCCCCTTAGCAATATTTCCAAGAATGATGTTTCAATGCTAAGCAACTGGTGCTTTACATTGTTCCCAGAAACACCCAGCAGCGGAGGTAGCACTGGTGGAAATGACTTGTGTTGCTGAAAATGTAAGCATTTCCTCCAGGACATTGGTCAACTTCTTCTAAATGGTGTGAAATTCTCTGAAACCAGCTAGCGTACGAGTACATTTATGTGTGTGTGTAAAAGACAGTGAGTGGGTGGGGAAAATGTGTTGACAGAGAGAAAAACCCCACCACCTCTTTTTCTGTACAGGGGGAAAGTTTATTATTTGTGTCAGTACAAGAAGCTTTTGAACCAAACAAACAAAACACATTACGAGAATGAGTGACTGGTCCTCCCTGTCATTCCGCACTACGGATACCATTGCCGAACATTGGCCATGTATCGTTCATCTTCATGCAAAAAGAGAGAAAGTTATTACTGGTGAGTTGCAGAACCAGGAAAAAATATCAGTATAACACAGTGAGTCAATAAGCTACAAGAAATGAAATGTTACTGCTTGTGTACATGGTATCAGGGCAATTAAGAAGAAAGTAACCAAACTGCAAACTATTGGTCTTTTATTATCATTTCATGTAAGTATGTTTTCCCGTTACCACATATATATATAAATCCAACACTGGTCTGTACCAATTCAATTCCCAAAGTGGGAACAGAAGGTTCCTGGCATTGTGATACCATAACAAGTATCCAAATTTGGCCCATCGTAATTAAGTGTCTTGGTTAAAAGACAAGAAACACAGGGTAGGAATAAAGTTTTCAGAATGTAGAGAGGTAAATATGGGGCTCAGCCAAGGATCTGTACTGCCGTTCAACATATCCGTCATGTATCTGTAAAAAAGGATGAACAGTGAGGTGGCAAAAGATGATACAAAACTACTCAAAATAGTGAAGTCCACAGTTGACTGTGAAGAGTTACAAAAGGGATCTCACTAAACTGGGTGACTGATCTCCATTTCCTAACAAAAAGTCTTGGAGGTTCAACTAAACGTGATATCTTTAGCTAACATTTTTCTTAGTGCTGCTTATTTCCAGAAGCCAAAATTTACTGTTACCCCATACCCACAGTGAATTTGAACCACGCACAGAAATTATCTACAGACTAGCAGCATTACTATTTCTCTTGTTTCTGCTTCACCTCAGTCCCTACATTGCCATCTTCTCTGATTTCAAAGAAACTTAAATACACCCATTAGCTGTTAACAGCGTCATGTGGAGAAAGGCGCCTGCTTCTTTTAGTTTCAGTTCATACTCTCTTCTTTTCTGAGCGAAGTGTTTGAACACACAGGAGTCCTAACAAATGGAACCCATTTGTGATCAATCATTATTATTTCATTTCTAATATGCCATACATGTTCATGGCATTGTACAATAGGCAAGCTGTTCCAGCATGTTTGAGGCCCTGCCACAAGGAGAAATCGAGGTGGACACATGTACATCAGTCTTTGAATCTGCATTTTAAACATGCAGGAAATATATCCTTATAGTTCAACAGTATTTGTTACGCAGTACCCTGATTCCACCTTCATTGTCCAATGCACAAATAGCCACCCCTGTCATGCTTGTATTCAATGTGCCAGAGTTTTGGTTCTGTCAGTCACTGACATTGCAGAACCTAGTTCCTTTGGATCTACTAAATTCACCTTCTGCGGCACTGCTCCTGCTCCTGCTCTTCATGCCTTTCCAAGCCTCTGAGGCACTACTCAATGCAGAGATCATTGTCACCAACTCAAGAGGGAGCATGAAATGGAATGAAATATGGGAGCATATAATGAGAGACAGAAGTGTGTGCTCATCTTGACACCTACACCTTGCTCTTTTCAATCTGCAATAGAAACACTAGCGTCTTATTTTTTTATTTCATTCTTTTTTGCTTACTGACCCTCCTTTTTTCTTTTAAGTTGGATATCCTCTCACTCTCCCACTTTTTGCAAACCTCCTAAGTGACCCCCAAAGAGGCAGGAAAACTTGTTTATTATATAAAACACTGATTTCTTTTTAGTTAAAACACTTTGGGCTTCTCTGCACAGTGGGATAATACACACTACAGGGTGTGTGTGGTTTCTAAAGCACACTAATGTGCTGTACCAATTAGTTCATATAGATCCTGCTGGTGTGCTTTAATGTAGTGCTGTTTAAGACAGCACTAAGTTAAATCACTCTAGAAACCTTTAGTGCTCACCAGCAGGGTTTACATGGCCTAATTAAGGCACAGCACTTTAATGAACTTTAGAAATCACAACTCCATGTGGACAAGCCCATATACTACCCAATAGAATTTGAGTTTGCTTGCTTTCTTTGACTATTTGTCCAACACCAGCACAGCGGAGCTGCCCCAGAGCCATGGACTCTGGAAGCCCGGGCTCCCCAACAGCCTGCCAGGTAGGTTTCCATTGGAATCCTTTCTGTGATTTGATAAAAAGTCCATCGAACCCAGCCTGTTTTCACAAGACATTTGAGGTTCAAATGGGCATTTTCTAATGAAATTCTGTGTTGTTGAAATATTTCTGACCATCTCTAGCTGCCGATGAAATATGGTAACATACTAACAATAGTGCTGTTCCTGTTGTGTAGCTAATGTAGCTTTTTGGTTTGGAGAAATTAACATGGGATTGGGAGTCAAGAGGTCCTGAATTCTAATCCAGGCTCTGCCAGTGGCATGGTGTAGTCTTGAGCAAGTCACTTCATCTCAGCCACAGTTTGAAAATCTATAAATTTGAGATAATAATACTTACGTCTTGCCTGGAACACAGGGGAGCTGGGAGAATTAATTAGGATTGACAGAGACCTCCTGAGTTATAGATCCCAGTTCCCTGTTATCACAGTCAACCCTGTTATATAATCCTGTTCAGGAATTTATCAATGAATTTAATGACTATAAAGTGCTTTTGAGCACATAAAACACAATGCTTTGAAAATCCATGTATCAAGAAATATAATTTATTTAGTTATTGGAAAAGTCCCTAAGTGTCTTTTTGAAACAACTGTATGACACCACTTATTATACATAAGGAGTGACACATAACGAAGCAGTTGTTAAAACTGAAAATGATACTCGTGCCTCTGGACAGAACATTTGCATGTCTGGAAAATGTTCCCATTTCTTTCTGAGTTTGACCTAAGAAACTTTCAGAGGGCTAAAAAATTTTTTTATATATATTAGACAGATTTCCTTTTTCAAGCAAAGCCAACAGAGGTCCATCAGCAGTATTCAAGATCTTGTGAATATTGGAATTAGGGCTAGAAAACTGCAAGCCAAGATTTGCTCTTTGGGCCTGCATCATGGAGAAACAAAGAACGTTCATTATAACCACAGAGGAAATAATTAATACATTCACCAAAGTTAAGGCCATTATGATTATCTAGTCTGATCTTCTGCCCAAGCCATAGAGTTTCAGCAAGTGGTTCCTACATTAAGCCCCCCTCAGCTGAGTCAGAGCATGTCTTTTAGAAAGATATGCCTTAAAGATTTCAAGTGATTGAGTATCCACCACGTCCCTAGGTAAGCTGTTGAAATAGTAACTCACCCTCTCCGTTAAAAAAAAAATTGCATCTTATTTCTAGTCTGAATTTCTCCAGTTACTGGATATTGTTATGCCTTTGTCTGCTAAACTAAAGATTCCTTTACTATTGGAAATCTTCTCACCATGTAGGTACTAAAAAGACTGTGATCAAGTCACCTCTTAACCTTTTCTTGGATAAGCTAAACAGATTGAGATTATTTCAGTGTAAGGCAGGCTTTCCAGATCTGGATTTCATTCTTGTAGCTCTTTTCTGAACCCTTTCCAATTTGTCAACATCCTTTTAAATTGTGGGCATGAAAATTGGACACAGGGCTTCCAGAGTCTGCAACTCCTGGGCAGCCCACCAAGCAGACTGCCTGTGGACTGGAGACGCCAGGGCTTCCAGCATCTGCAGCTCCAGAGCAGTCAACCAGGTGGACTGCCTCGGAATTGGGAACCCCAGCGCTTTTCCTTTCACAGAGAACTTCAAAATGTTTGGGGTTTTTTCCTTTCTAACAGAAATGAAACCAAATTTTGAAATATCAAAATCCTCCATGAGAGGAAATTATCTTTCTCCATGCAGCTCTAGTAATTATGCTATCATCCTTTAATTTTTCATTGAATGCATCCTGTGTATTTCCATGATTTGGAAATATCCGATTAAACGTTAAAGATTGTTTTGCTAAATCAAGTAGAAAATGATGTCTTAAAACTGTCCTTTGCCATAATACATATAAAAAACTTGATAATGGCTGCCTGTGTGCTGAGAGCACCGCCTGCCATGCTCACCAAAATTGTCTCATTGTTTCCTTGTACTCCCTTGTTTGTCTGTCTCCATCTCTTGTCCTGTGTCTTATACTTAGGTTGTAAGCTCTTTGGGGCAGGAACTGTCTTTTTTGTTCTGTGTCTGTACAGCACCTAGTACAACGGGGTCCTGGTCCATGACTAGGATTCCTAGGTGCTACAGTAATAAAAACAGTAATGTCTACATTACTATAAAATCTCAACAGACTGGTACTTGATCAGCTGATTGAGAATTGTTACTTACTGTATAATTATTAATAACCGTCTAGCAGGTTTAATCCAAGGAATTCTAAGTGCTTTAAAAACATTAATTAAGCCTAAAAACACCTCCATGAGGTAGATACCATATTATTATCATGGCCAATTTACAGAAATGTATTCTCAAGCACAAAAAGGCTAAGACCCGTCCGTGGATACACAGTGAGAAATGGCAGAATCAGGAATGGAGCCCAGGAGTCCTGTCCTCCTGTGCCCTACTTGTTAGAGCTCCATTGCCAATGGATAAAACGAAGGACAGGAGAATAAATGACTGTTTAATAATGTTTTTCTCCCTATTGCCCTCTGTGGGAGTCTACAAACTACCATCTGGAGCGGATTCATTTTTGCCCTGGCACAGTCACTTCCTCCTGTGCAAAGTGGGCATAAAATGCTACCAAATGAGAATGGCAACATGTTACCCCAATGCAAAGTGAGTGTAAGTGAATTCATATAACGCAGGACAACAGTGAATCAGATCCTGAGAATTACAAAAGCTCCTCATTCTTCTCTCTTTTACTCCTCCGCGCCACAGGGACGAGTGATATTAGACTGATCATCATGCCAGTAAAGGAACAAAGAAATACCGATACTAATTCAGTTGGCCAAATGGGGACAGAGACACTAGAGAGAGTCACAAGGTGCTTCCTTCCCTATCTCAATCCCCCTTCCCTCCTAACTCCCCAATGTGCACTTCTAGCTGAGGATCAAGGGAGCAAGTTTGTGTCTGAAACCCAATGAGGCAGCACTACCCTTCCATTGCTGGGCTGGCCAATTTCATAATATGCTCTGCACATTGATCCAAAATGACCCAGTATATACTGTGTTTAAATGCCTAAATTAGGATTTAGGCACCTCAATTTAGGCATCTACTTTAGAGAACATGGGCCTCTGTGACTTGCCCAAGGTCATCAAACATACAGGGAGCAAAACCAGGAGTTTTGCAAGCCCAACAAAAATTCAACTCTAAACGACAAGTCTAATTTCAGACTCCTGCTCTAAAACCTGTTATGTCGCATGCCTTACACAGAGCAAGACAAAGAAAGGGCGGGGGGGACTTCCATTGCCTTGTTTTTAATGCATTTCTGTTTATCATTTCACTGTATCACTTCACGTGGCAGCTACAGAGCTTCATAGGCAGGCTGAGTATTAACCATTCCACTGTACTCCACTCAGTCACTCCTGGCACAGGTTAATCTCTGTATCATAGGCTGCCACCCGTTTGCTAAGCAGCTTAAAAGGACATGTTATAACTTTGACAATGACCTGCTAATGGTTTTACATTTCTCAGAAGTATTATGAGCTATCTTTGTCACTTTTATCTACTAATGAGATCAATAAATTTAGGAAGCAGACATAGATGGAGCAAACTGCAATGCCACAGCCAAGGACGTGGTGTGTATGACTGCTAAACTATAAATAATAATGTAGAAACTATAATCAAACCTTGACTTCTTCACACAGAAACTGATCTGCAGGCCCGCTGGCATAACAAAATCTCCTCATATGTTAGCAAAATAGCAGAACCCATGGTTTCTTCTTTTTGGCATGGTATAACCTACCTCCTAATGAAAAGCTTCACACAGGGAAATCGGTTTTATTCAAGATTTTTTTCTTTCAAGTGGATATAACAGTTTTTGACATTTTATCCTTCTCTGCCAATTTTGGTGCTAAAACATGAAATAAATGTTTAGGTCAGAATCTTTGAGTAACGACAGAGTGTATCTTTATACTCTTTGTTATAGATATGTGGTTAACTCAGCATAAATCCTTCCAAATGATTAAAGAAAGCCACTTGTCTATTTCAACCGTTTTTTATAATATATCTCAAACAATGTGAGGGTACGGTGGTCTTCTACAGGGCTGAAGAAACTAGAAACAGCCTGGAGCTACTTACTTCCCATCTCTACCCCCCAAAATGCAAACTTCTTGATATGACGCTGAGCCTTTGTCCAGTACCACAATACCCTTCTGAGTATGTTGTATTGGTGCCAGTTGATCAGTGTTTTTCATAGCACAGTGGCATTTTTAGATATGCTGCTTTGCCACACTAGGGAAAACATACATGACAGCAGGGCTGGATCTACCATACTGGGCCAGTACAGATGGTGTCCTAAGACAGCAACACACTGGGCCCATACTTACATGGGCAAGTGCAGGGCTGGGAAAGGAGCACATTTACTAGCCATTTAGGGCTATTAGAGACTACAGAAGTAGTCCTGCATGGCAGAAGCAGGATATAGGGGACTGTGGAAAGCAGAATACCTCTCTTGCCATATTCCGAGGTAGTTGAGCTTTGCCCTCTTCATTTCCTCTGCAGATACCTAATCTCAAACAGATATTAAAAAGTGTACATTTGGGGGGAGTATATTCAGAAAGGTTGACACCAAAACTCTCTCATTGCTTCTGCATTTTTGGATCCACATCATGGGCTTTAAATGCAAAACTGAGTAGTTGCTTCTGTACCTTGTTCATTTGCGCCCCCCTAATTGGGTAGTTAGGGATGCAACTATTCAGATTTGCACCCTTGATTTAATTTTGAGCACAAAAATGAGAGAGCAAATTGTGTATCTGAAAGGGAGGCCTTCCTTCTGGAGACGTACTTCTTTGAGGACGCAAACCTCAGTCCACTGCACTGTTGGGATGTCAGGAAGCAGCCCCACGGAGGCTTTGTGGCACCGCAGCCACGAGGCTGTATGTCTTTGCTGATGACACTGGTGCAGATGATCCTATGTGATGTCTGAGCAGAAAAAGCATCAATTATATAATGCAGCAAAATGGAAAAGGGAGGAAAAAAACCCTCACATAATGAAGAATCTTAGCATCTCTATCTATGTGAGCATCTTCCACTCCATATGTAGGCCTCATTGTTCCCAGCGTCAAAATAATTCCATCCAATTGCCACAGCAATCCCCTTATGGCCCTTTGAACTTGTGTATGGTCACGAGGTTAAGGGGCCATTACAGTTGGTGAAGCAGCAATGGGAGGGGTTTACGCCTTCTCCAGGAACTAACATTCTGGACTTTGTAAGCAACCTACAAAGCACCCTCCGACACTCTTTAGCCCTTGCTAAAGAGAACCTAAAGGATGCTCAAGAAGAGCAAAAGGCCTGGTATGACAGACATGCCAGAGATTGGTCCTTCAAGGTAGAAGACCAGGTTATGGTCTTGAAGGCGCAACAGGCCCATAAGATGGAAGCATCATGGGAAGGGCCATTCACGGTCCAAGAGCGCCTGGGAGCTGTAAACTACCTCATAGCATTTCCCAATTCCTCACTAAAGCCTAAAGTGTACCATGTTAATTCTCTCAAGCCTTTCTATTCCAGACACTTACAGGTTTGTCAGTTTACAGTCCAGGGAGATGATGCTGAGTGGCCTGACGGTGTCTACTACGACGGAAAAAAAGACGGTGGCGTGGAAGAGGTGAACCTCTCAACCACCCTGGAACGTCTGCAGCGGCAACAAATCAAGGAGCTGTGCACTAGCTTCGCCCCATTGTTCTCAGCCACCCCAGGACGGACTGAACGGGCATACCACTCCATTGATACAGGTAATGCTCACCCAATCAGAACCCCACCCTACCGAGTGTCTCCTCATGCCCAAGCTGCTATACAACGGGAGATCCAGAACATGCTACAGATGGGTATAATCCGCTCATCTACAGTGCATGGGCATCTCCAGTGGTTCTGGTACCCAAACCAGATGGGGAAATACGCTTTTGCGTGTACTACCGTAAGCTAAATGCTGTAACTCGTCCGGACAACTATCCAATGCCACGTACCGATGAGCTATTGTAAAAGTTGGGACGTGCCCAGTTCATCTCTACAATAGACTTAACCAAGGGGTACTGGCAAGTACCGCTAGATGAACCTGCCAAGGAGAGGTCAGCATTCGTCACCCATGCGGGGGTGTATGAATTCAATGTCCTTCCTTTCGGCCTTCGAAATGCACCCGCCACCTTCCAGAGGCTGGTAGATGGTCTACTAGCTGGAATGGGAGAATTTGCAGTTGCCTACCTCGATGATGTGGCCATTTTTTCAGACTCCTGGCCCGAACACCTACTACACCTGGAAAAGGTCTTTGAGCGCATCAGGCAGGCAGGACTAACTGTTAAGGCCAAAAAGTGTCAAATAGGCCAAAACAGAGTGACTTACCTGGGGCACCAGGTGGGTCGAGGAACCATAAACCCCCTACAGGCCAAGGTGGATGCTATCCAAAAGTGGCCTGTCCCACGGTCCAAGAAGCAGGTCCAATCCTTCTTAGGCTTGGCCGGATACTACAGGCGATTTGTACCCCACTACAGCCAAATCGCTGCCCCATTGACCGACCTGACCAAAAAGACCCAGCCAAATGCAGTTAAGTGCACTGATTAGTGTCAAAAGGCCTTTACCCAACTTAAGGCAACGCTCATGTCTGACCCTGTGCTCAGGGCCCCGGATTTTGACAAGCCATTCCTAGTAACCACACATGCATCTGAGCGTGGTATAGCAGCAGTGCTCATGCAGGAAGCAACAGATCACAACTTCCATCCTGTCGTGTTTCTCAGCAAGAAACTGTCTGAGAGGGAAAGTCACTGGTCAGTCAGTGAAAAGGAATGCTATGCCATTGTGTACGCCCTGGAAAAGCTACGCCCATATGTTTGGGGACGGCGGTTCCAACTACAAACTGACCATGCTGCACTAAAGTGGCTTCATACTGCCAAGGGGAACAACAAGAAACTTCTTCGTTGGAGTTTAGCTCTCCAAGATTTTGATTTTGAAATTCAGCACATCACAGGAGCTTCTAACAAAGTAGCTGATGCACTCTCCCGTGAGAGTTTCCCAGAATTCAGTAGTTAAAAAGTGTTCTTAAAATGTAGAAGTCTGTTAGTTATATACTTAGCAGTATATGTACAGGTGTATGTGTTGTATTAATCTGTTTATTTTCAAGTTCTAGAAGGAAATCGCCGCCAGTGAGCTTCCCCACTGTCTGCAATTTGGGGGGCGTGTCATAAACAGATAGCTAAGGGTTAATGTCTCTTTCACCTAAAGCACCTGACCAGAGGACCAATCAGGAAACCGGATTTTTTCAACTTTGGGTGGAGGGATTTGAGTGTCTGAGTCTTTGTTTTCTGCCTGCCTGCTTTCTCTAAGCTTTGGAGAAGTAGTTCTACTTTCTAATCTTCTGTTTCTAAGTGTAAGGACAAAGAGATCAGATAGTAAGTTATATGGTTTCTTTTCTTTGGTATTTGCATAAATATAAGTGCTGGAGTGCTTTGATTTGTATTCTTTTTGAATAAGGCTGTTTATTCAATATTCTTTTAAGCAATTGACCCTGTGTTGTATCATCTTAATACAGAGAGAATATTTGTATGTATTTTTCTTTCTTTTTATATAAAGCTTTCTTTTAAGACCTGTTGGAGTTTTTCTTTACTTCAGGGAAATTGAGTCTGTACTCACCAGGGAATTGGTGGGAGGAAGAAATCAAGGGGAAATCTGTGTGTTGGATTGCTAGCCTGATTTTGCATTCCCTCTGGGGGAATAGGAAAGTACTTTTTGTTTCCAGGATTGGAAACAGAGAGGGGGAGTCCCTCTGTGTAGTTTCACAGAGCTTGTGTCTGTGTATCTCTTCAGGAGCACCTGGAGGGGGGAAGGGAAAAAGGATTATTTCCCTTTGTTGTGAGACTCAAGGGATTTGGGTCTTGGGGTCCCCAGGGAAGGTTTTTCAGGGGGACCAGAGTGCCCCAAAACACTCTAATTTTTTGGGTGGTGGCAGCAAGTACCAGATCCAAGCTGGTAACTAAGCTTGGAGGTTTTCATGCTAACCCCCATATTTTGGACGCTAAGGTCCAAATCTGGGACTAAGGTTATGACAGGCCCAGATTTTCAAAAATGCATGCACAATGCCTGATGACCACATACAAGTCAAGGTGTTTTTCATGCCTGTGCATGGGTATTTTCAAAGCCCTAAGCTGCACGCATGAGCTGGGCCTATGCAGAAGTATGTGAACACTTTTTCTCTTAAATTGGTCTTTATTTCTATAGCAACACCTGCATTCTGCCCTTAAGGAGTTAAACTACTGATACCATTGCACTGATGCTCCAAAACTGAAATTCCAGGCCCAATTCTGCTTCCATTGAAGTCAATGGAAAATCACCGTTGCCTTCAGTAGAAGTGGGATCGGGCACACTGTTTATTAATATGCTCATACGGCCTTAATTATGGTCCCATTTAAGTGGATGTACTAGAAAAATGCTTCCCTGAAATGTCTTAATTTACTACAATAATACAACTCTCTGTCACTTGACGCAGGGCCAGAACTTGCCCTTTGGATGAAAAATATGCAAAGGAAATGTTCTCAGTGTATCTCTGCTCATTATTAGGGCAGAAAGATTTATACCACATCCTGGGCCTGTTCGTTCATTTTTCAGTTGCTGTCGCTGTACAGGAGCTTTTTCTTTCTTTGCACAGGCTCAATTTACCGAACTTGGATAATGGCAAAAGTGAGGGAAACTATCTGGCACCCATCACCCCAGTAATTGAGCACCTCAGAGAATACATCCCAGTATGTGTTTTCCATATATATGATGCTTTGTCTTTCATTTGACTTATCAGCCTGGAATCCATGGCTTATTTCACCCTGCACCAGTCTCATCCAGCTCAAAAACTGGAAATATCACTGCAGCAGAGTTATATTTCTGCATGTAGATGTATATATAGCCTCCATGGAACTGAAGCTGCTTAGCACTAGGGCATGTTACCCAAAATTGGGCCAGTTAGTAAGCTTAGGGAAGACTAATGACCCACCAGAGTTTGGCTGAAAGCAGTATGTTTATTATACTGATAGCTAAGCTCCAAAGAAGCAGGGAAGGGTCACACTTACACTCGCATACTCATTCTCCCAGCACAGGCACGGCACTGGAGATGTCAGGATCCTTCAAGGTAAGTGTCCCACAGTGCAGCGATGAATGGTGCAATGAAGGTAAGTCTAAGGTATGATGAAATGCAACACAGCAAACCACTGGCCAGGCGGTCCGGGCAAAGGGCCTTCATGGGAGGTACAATCTTGTGAGTGCACTGCCGAGCACGTGGCCCCTTCCTCTTTTAAGGACCTGCTCCTCATGGCCTGCAACTAGAGATGACTTGGCCATGTCTAGTTGGTAACACTCCACCTCGGGCAGTGTCCATGCAGTGTCCATGCTTTGGGCGTGTGATCGCTGCCTAATCAGAGTGCCAGACATCTTGTCTATCTGGGAGCTCTTCAGATCTTCCAGCTGCTCAAGCAGCCAATTCATCCCACAAACATTCCAGGAGGGAGGAGGAGGAGGAAAGCCACTTCACAGGCATTCAAAGAGGAAGAAGAGACAAAAAGGTGGGGGAGAAGGTATAACAGACCTTTTGAACATACAGGTTATACAGACCATACAGATCACTGCTGCTCCTACAACAGGGCACAGACAAGATTTGAAATTCTAAGGTAGGAATCACCAGGAGATGACACATAGCTATTTGGTGACCTCTTAAACATTGCCCCCTTCCCAGGAAACTGAGTCTGTGAGACCATCCCCACCTTTTGACATTTTTGACTGTGGGTGCTGAGAAGTGGCATAAGAATGGGTGCCTCTGTAGACATCCCAACTCTAAGGCACTTAGGGGACATGATGGCTCCAGCAAAATAACAGCCAGGAAGATAGAAAGGGTCAAGAGACATATAGCTATTGCCTTTAGTCACAGCAGGATCGGCCCTTAACATTGCTTCCTGCACTTCATCTCAGGACACATGATGGATCTATGGCATTTTCTAATTGGGTTCTCTTGGTTAAGTGCAAATTTGCTAGCAATGATGTCGTACGACATACATCAGAGGATGCATAATGAGTTAATATTGTTGTAGCATCCTTAATATTCAGAAATTTCTGATTCTGAGTGCTTCAAATTTCAACATTAAAATATCATTAAAGGCAATTATTTGTATTTTATAATTACATTAAATCATATGTGCGCACTTACAGCTCTGTGTAAATATTTAATCATAAAATAAATCTAGAGAAGCCAGTGACCCAAACATATATATATTGCAATCCATATGTATTATGGGCCAGATCCTCCCTTGAAATCAAAGGGTTATGCCAATTCAGCTATTTGAGGATCTGACTTTATCTACGAATATATACACAAACACATACATATGTGTGTGTTTGTGTAGATACATGTGTATAAACACACACACACATATGAATGATATCATTGATGTTGATGAGTGAAAATTTCATTTCAGCAATGAGACATGAGCCAGCATCACTAGATTTTGTAGCTAAGTATGCTTTAGAAAGACTAAGCACAAAGCTCTAATCTAGACCCATGCCCTCAGCCTGGACCTGAAAAAAACACTTTCAGTAGTGATTAGATTAGCGATAATCCAATGGAAACATGCACCCATGTGTATCATATTAAGGTGAAGTGATTTTGTGATGTGGACGAGCTCTGGATTTTTAGTATCCAAAAACAGTCACAGGAGCATCTTGCAGTTTGTGCTGGTTTTGTGCGCATTCAGGATCAAATGTTTATACCTCGCAGAAATTAACTTAATCGGTCTTTCAAGCATTTGAAGTTCCATATTCTGAAATGTTATCAAAAATTCCAAAGTTTGTGGCTTTATAAATATTTTTCATCAGGATTGCTTTTCTCTTTTTTAAAACTCAGCTTTCCAGAAGATCTACATAACGCTTTACATGTACAAAGAACAGCACGGACAAACTAATCATGGCAATCCTTGCAGGATTTCTGTAAGAGGTGGTAAAAATTATTGCCCCTATATTACAGATGTAACCCTTCTGCCAGGCCGAATTGATAGCAGCAAGGGCTGGGTTCAATACATAGGGGTCCTTTCCCTACAACGTAATGCAAAACCAGCTCGAGCCCCCATCCAGTGACCTGGGAAAATCTTACACTACTCCTGGGCGCCTCCCCTCTCACAAGCACAGAGTCTCGGTGTAGCAGAAAATGTTTAATAACGTGAGATAAACAACATAGCATTAAATTGGGAAAACACTTCAACTAGAGTTCATAGACCAAACCATGAGCAAAGACACATCCCAGGAAATTGGGCCGTGTCCTCTTCCCTGGACTCTTGAGTCCAGCAACCCCAAAATCACCCCAAGACTCCAAAGTCCAATACCCCAAATGTCCCTAGAGTCCAGCAACCCAAAGATCACACACAGTCCCAAAGGTTCCGCAACCCAAAAGTCTCTGTTCTGGGTCAGTGCAGCCCCAGAGTTCAAGAGTCCATCTGCAGAGGTTTTCCCTCCGCCAGCCTGGGTAGAAAGGGGCACCTTACATGGTCCGGGGCCGACTGCCCTGCCTCTCTTTGGGATTCTGCTTCCGCCTTCTCCACAAACTGCTCAGCTCCTCTCCGCTCTGCCAACTGCTCTGCTCCACCAGCCATCCTGTTATCTGCTCCAGCTGTCCCTGCAAATTGCTCGGCTCCGCTCGCTCCGTGGGCACTCCAAACTGCACCACTCTCTCAGCTGCTCTACTCCACAATATAGCTTCAGGCTCCCCCACTAGTTAGCACAGCTCTTTAGTGATTTCAGCTCTTAGTGAGTTCAGCTTAGGAACCTGTAACTTAGATTCTTAAGGGAATCAAAAATCAGCTCTGGTATTCAAACAGTGGAGAGAGGAGGAGGTGCAGTTGATGCTTCTGGCTCACACATGGAGCACACTCCCTTGTCTAGCGAGTGCCACTCAATAGATGGTGAGACTCCCTGTCACAAAGCAGTTTCACAGTTCCTCATCCACACAATCAGGGTGACAACACTCCACTCCTCCCACCCCAACAACAAAGAAACTAGGGATCCCACAGCTGCCAAAGCAACCATCCCAGGCTGCCGTGAGCTGTGCCAGGAGGGGAGAGTGTGCCTATGCAAACACGATCAGCCCCTGAAATTCTTTTCCACACTCACCATAATTCACTACCAGATGTCAGGGTAGAGCTCATCTTGACTCTGCTTACACAGATATGGACACAGAGCTGGAAAGACTTGCCCAAGGGTTGCATAGCAAATCACATTTGCAGCTCCAGGTTTAGAAAGTCAGATGTGAAGACCAAGCCTACATTCAGCCCTCCAAATGATGATGTCTCCTGAACTTTCCACTCACAAATCTGCGCACAGCTTTATCTCTAAAGGACATGCAACCTTACCTGCCATTGTTTTAGACAATGCCTTTCATAAATTTAGGCCTCAATCCTGCAAAACTTAAACAGCTGCTTAACTTTACAAATGTGAGTACTGCCATTAAGGCCTATCCATATTATATGGCCACCATTGCTGTAGTATCTGAGCACCTCGCAACCTTTAATGTATTTATCCTCAGCTCTCGCATGAGGCCAAGAAATATTCCTACCCCTTTTTACAGATGAAGAATGGAGAGACTTCCCCAAAAGCACACAGGTAATCTATGGTAGAGCACAGAGTTGACCCTGGATTCCTGAGCCCCAAGATAACACCCAAGCCGCTGGACCAGCCTTCCTCTCCTAATCCTCTTCCTTGCAATGAATGAGAGGGCATGGACCTCTTTCCTGGCACCTTCAGATGCAGAATACTGTGAAACGATGCAAAATGCACAGTCCTGCTGAAAATTTAGCATTTGTATTCCCTGACTTTTGGTGACTGTAACTGTCAACCTTCAGGCTACATTAATAGTTATTGGTGTGATATAACAATACAAAGTGTGGCATAACACACTATGAGAAAGTCAATGAAATAATATTTTGTGGGGAGTTGGGTTTGGCTCTCAGTAAGCCCATATGATAAGCATGTAAATGTCATGTAGTTCATTTGTATTTAATCACAGCATTTGGAAGTACTGAACTCCATAAGTAACTCATGATAGTTTCACATCAATGGGAGCAGGTTTTTCAAAGAGATGAGCAGTTTCATTTCCATCATTATCATGAATATTCAAGTCTGATACATTAGTTTCACATAATCAGTTACGTAAACGATTTTACTTTATCTGAAATTTCTGTGTCTTATTTGCATGAGGAAAGTCAATTGTCAGGGAGTGCCTCTATCCTCTGTTTCTAGAGTCAGTTCTTAGGGTCAGATCCACAGCTGGAGTATCAGAATAGCCTCACTGAAATCCTATTATGCTGCAGTTTTCCTTTAATTGTATTAATAGTCAGTTCTGTTTCAGTGCTGTACTTTATGTTTGTGGGTTTGTAGGAGAGTAAATTCTCAGGAAAGACGTGAGGCCAGTGAAGATATAACTTCACACATTTTATTACTGAAACAAAGACACACAAAAAAGCAGTGTCAAATGGACGTTGATTAGATACCCTAAAGAACTACTGCACATATCCATTCGGTCCACCACATCACCACTAAAAGAGCAACTTTATCAGGAACTTTGGCTATAGATTTATCCCATCTACACAGAGAGCTAATGTGGCCCAGCAGAATGTGCCCAGGAAATGAAGCTGGGAGTCATTCTGGAATTCTAATCCTAGATCTGCTGTTGACTTTCTTTGCAGCTTTGAGGAAAGTCATTAAACTATTCTGTTGACAAGTTCAGGGAGGGGATAAGCAGGCACAACTGCATTACGATCTGAATAAATTTAGCCATGTGCTTCAGTTAGCTGTAAAAGAGGGATATTTACTTTTCCGTCTTAGCGGGGTGTTTTGAGGATTCAGTGATTAATGTTTGTACATTGCTTTGAAGATATGAGGTGCTAAGTGTTATAACTGCATGCTATTAATGACCTTAACTCTTTCAGCAATACTAATGAAATGTGATTGTCCAGAGTCATCCATCATTCCCCTCTTTTGTAGAATGTGGATATAAAATGTGAATCGGACACAGACTTCTCTTAGGGGCAAGTCTGACAATAGAGATATCTCCATGTTATAGTCAGCAGCAGAGTACTGAAGAGGATAATGTAAGGGCCAGATCAGATGATAAACAGTCACATAAAAAAGAATCTGGCATATCAGAAAAGGGCAGACAAATAAACAGGGACAAGTTTTTTAAGTGCTTGTACACAAATACTAGAAGTCTAAATAATAAGATGGGTGAACTAGAGTGCCTTGTGATAAAAGAAGATATTGATATAATAGGCATCACAGAAACCTGGTGGACGGAGAGCAAACAATGGGACACAATCATTCCGGGGTACAAAATATGTTGGAAGGACAGAACAGGTCATGCAGGGGGAGAAGTGGCACTATATGTGAAAGAAAATATAGATTCAAATGAAGTAAAAATCTTAAGCAAATCCACATGTTCCATAGAATCTCTATGGATAGAAATGTCATGCTCTAATAAAAATATAACATTAGGGATCTATTATCGACCACCTGACCAGGACAGTAATAGTGATGATGAAATGCAAAGGGAAATTAGAGAGGCTATCAAAATTAAGAACCCAATAATAGTGGGGGATTTCAATTATCCCCATATTGACTGGGAACATTTCACTTCAGGACGAAATGCAGAGATAAAATTTCTCGATACTTTAAATGACTGCTTCATGGAGCAGCTGGTACAGAAGCCTACAAGGGGAGAGGCAACTCTAGATTTAATCCTGAGTGAAGCACAGGAGCTGGTCCAAGAGGTAACTATAGCAGGACCACTTGGAAATAGTGACCATAATACAGTAACATTCAACATCCCTGTGGTGGGAAGAACACCTCAACAGCCCAACACTGTGGCATTTAATTTCAAAAGGGGGAATTATACAAAAATGGGGGGGTTAATTAAACATAAGTTAAAAGGTACAGTGACTAAAGTGAAATCCCTGCAAGCTGCATGGGCGCTTTTTAAAGACACCATAATAGAGGCCAAACTTCAATGTGTACCCCAAATTAAGAAAAACAGTAAAAGAATTAAAAAAGAGCCACCATGGCTTAACAACCATGTAAAAGAAGTAATGAGAGATAAAAAGACTTCCTTTAAAAAGTGGAAGTCAAATCCTAGTGAGGCAAATAGAAAGGAGCATTAACACTGCCAAATTAAGTGCAAGAGTGTAATAAGAAAAGCCGAAGAGGAATTTGATAAGTGGCTAGCCAAAAACTCCAGAGGTAATAACAAAATGTTTTTTAAGTACATCTGAAGCAGGAAGCCTGCTAAACAACCAGTGGGGCCCCTTGATGATCGAAATACAAAAGGAGCGCTTAAAGATGATAAAGTCATTGTGGAGAAACTAAATGGATTCTTTGCTTCGGTCTTCACGGCTGAGGATGTTAGGGAGATTCCCAAACCTGAGCTGGCTTTTGTAGGTGACAAATCTGAGGAACTGTCACAGATTGAAGTGTCACTAGAGGAGGTTTTGGAATTAATTGATAAACTCAACATTAACAAGTCACCGGGACCCGATGGCATTCACCCAAGAGTTCTGAAAGAATTCAAATGTGAAGTTGCGGAACTATTAACTAAGGTTTGTAATCTGTCCTTTAAATCGACTTCGGTACCCAATGACTGGAAGTTAGCTAATGTAACGCCAATATTTAAAAAGGGGTCTAGAAGTGATCCTGGCAATTACAGACCGGTAAGTCTAACGTCAGTACCAGGCAAATTAGTCAAAACAATAGTTAAGAAAAAAATTGTCAGACACATAGAAAAACATAAACTGTTGAGCAATAGTCAGCCTGGTTTCTGTAAAGGGAAATCGTGTCTTACTAATCTATTAGAGTTCTTTGAAGGGGTCAACAAACATGTGGACAAGGGGGATTCAGTGGACATAGTGTACTTAGATTTCCAGAAAGCCTTTGACAAGGTCCCTCACCAAAGGCTCTTATGTAAATGTAGGTGTCATGGGATAAAAGGGAAGGTCCTTTCATGGATTGAGAACTGGCTAAAAGACAGGGAACAGAGGATAGGAATTAATGGTAAATTCTCAGAATGGAGAGGAGTAACTAGTGGTGTTCCCCAAGGGTCAGTCCTAGGACCAATCCTATTCAATTTATTCATAAATGATCTGGAGAAAGGGGTAAACAGTGAGGTGGCAAAGTTTGCAGATGATACTAAACTACTCAAGATAGTTAAGACCAAAGCAGCTTGTGAAGAACTTCAAAAAGATCTCACAAAACTAAGTGATTGGGCAACAAAATGGCAAATGCAATTTAATGTGGATAAATGTAAAGTAATGCACATTGGAAAAATAACCCCAACTATACATACAATATGATGGGGGCTAATTTAGCTACAACGAGTCAGGAAAAAGATCTTGGAGTCATCGTGGATAGTTCTCTGACGATGTCCATGCAGTGTGCAGAGGCGGTCAAAAAAGCAAACAAGATGTTAGGAATCATTAAAAAGGGGATAGAGAATAAGACTGAGAATATCTTATTGCCCTTATATAAATCCATGGTACGCCCACATCTTGAATACTGTGTACAGATGTGGTCTCCTCACCTCAAAAAAGATATTCTAGCACTAGAAAAGGTTCAGAAAAGGGCAACTAAAATGATCAGGGGTTTGGAGAGGGTCCCGTATGAGGAAAGATTAAAGAGGCTAAGTCTCTTCAGCGTGGAAAAGAGGAGACTAAGGAGGGATATGATAGAGGTATATAAAATCATGAGTGATGTTGAGAAAGTGGATAAGGAAAAGTTATTTACTTATTCCCATAATACAAGAACTAGGGGTCACCAAATGAAATTAATAGGCAGCAGGTTTAAAACAAATAAAAGGAAGTTCTTCTTCACACAGCTCACAGTCAACTTGTGGAACTCTTTACCCGAGGAGATTGTGAAGGCTAGGACTATAACAGGGTTTAAAAGAGAACTGGATAATTTCATGGTGGTGAAGTCCATAAATGGCTATTAGCCGGGATGGGTAAAGAATGGTGTCCCTAGCCTCTGTTCATCAGAAGATGGAGATGGATGGCAGGAGAGAGATCACTTGATCATTGCCTGTTAGATTCACTCCCTCTGGGGCACCTGGCATTGGCCACTGTCAGTAGACAGATACTGGGCTGGATGGACCTTTGGCCTGAACCGGTATGGCCGTTCTTATGTTCTTATATTCTTAATGCAACCAGGAAATAATTTATTTAAATCCCAAACATTTCCTCACCTCGGTTGGACCCCATGAGGAAATGGCAGACAGTGTGTTCATTTTAAAGATGACAACTGTCAACAGAAGAGGCAGGGAAATCCACCAATTTTATTCTCACCCTCTTTAAATTAAGTCTTTTGATAACTTAGCAAATGTTACCAGTTTACTTGCATTTAAGAAGACAACCTGTACTTTTATCTGGCATGCTTGTATGGCCCCCATTACCACAGCATCCAAGCATTAATGCATTTATCCTAAAAGGTGCTACTATCATCCTTTTATGGATGGGAAACTGAGTCACAAAGGTACTACTAGGTGACTGTCCCAAGGTGTTACAGGATAGCTATGGTGAAGCAGGGAACTGAAATCAGGTCTCCCATGTCCCAGGATACCCTTTGTTCATACAATAAGGATAATAATATTTCATTACCCCCTGCATCCAAGACTAAAGTGGATCTTAATCCAGAACAGCTGAAATTGATCACATTGGCAAAGTAGGCAGGTCTGCTGATTGCCTAAGCAAAGCAGGTGTGTCTACGCAAATATGGTTTGCTCCTGAAGGCTTGTCTCCCAGGTTATTCAGATCACTGCTTACATCAGTTTGGGATCTACCAACTGCATCCCTCTTGTATACCACATAGCATCTGGCCCGAGCGCAGCACTAAAGCCCAGGAGGAGGTGAGCTATTCTATCAGCCACAATGCTGGTGTGCAGCTGCTGCTGTGAAAAGGTAGAGATTATGATAATAGGAAAAACAATAAAGGTGGCACGTGGTCTGATATTCCGAGATCCATCCTTAGGAAGGCTAGGTGGCTTTTTTGAATATGGCTTCACCTAAGAGGTTGGGCAAAAGAAAACCCTAAAGTCTTCAGGCAAAAATAGTAATGACAAATAAAAAGAAATCTGTGGAGGAGCCAGGGCAGAATGGAAGTCTGTGTAGCTGGTATTTAAAAGAAAATAATGAATGGGAATCTTCTTGTCATCACATTGCGACAAAACATAATGCTATATAATGGCTCAAAAATTTAAAAGCAGCAAGGGCCGTTGACTGGATGTGCTCGATCCATAGCCAATAGAAAATATATAGGCTGGAAAATTAAGCAGATTCTTATAAAATCGGGGATTACATGAAGTGTTCAGGATTTGGGTTCATGAATACAGTGTTCTCCCAGATGTTCCATCATTGTTCCAGAGTGGGAGAAAAACTGGCTGCAGACCAAATCAGAATTTTTTATATTCCTCTAAGATAGACACTAAGATTTCATCGATGTAACATCTGAGGCACAGAGACAATGCATCATAGTTGGATAATCCTATATTCCACTGATTTTGCTGAAGACAGGACAAATAAACTAAGAATCAGAACGTTCAATGAATCATATCAAAGACATAAACTGAAAGTCTAAACTTGTACTGCATACTGTCTAGCAGAAGAAGTTATAGTTTGGAATTTCCCACATTAAACCCAGCTGCTGCTGCTTGCAGATATACTAAATGCTAACTTTAATCACTGCTGCTTCTTTCAAGTTGGGTTTTTTTAATTCTCTTTATAGTATCTTTGGGATGCACATCCTTCTCCCGGGAAACAGAGAAGTTTGGAAAAGAAATAAATCACCGAAATGCCTCTTTTGCTTCAAAAAACCATGTCATTTAGCTTTTCCTAACCAATGGGGTTTTTTTAAATGGATTGTCCTTTTTCATAATGATGCTTGTGCAATGCTGATGAGTGCCCTAAGAAGTCATTTCTGAGAAGAAAGGCAGCCTTTCAAATAGTCCTAGGGACAGGGAAGAACAAAGCAAACACACTTGCTACCTGCTAAAGGCAACAGGGGTTAGCATAGCAGTCTACTAATATTGGAGAGATAATAATAGAAGGGACAGGAGGCTTTGTTTACATTGATTGAGAGAAGCGTAACAAGAAGAAATAACCCAAACTGTAAAAGGGAAAAGAAGATTAGGATACAATTTAGAAAAACATAAAATCTCTAATTCTGCAAATGACTCTGTGTGGGCTGACCCTTGCAGGGCTCCATCATGTCTTCATGGAGTCAGTTGCAGGATCAGGGCCTAAGATGGAACTAAATGAGTTCTGATGCTGTTCAGTTATCCCTAACCCAACCCATTCCACTCTCCGGCTGAATCTGTGTGCATAGTCAACAGTTTTGGGTGTGTGCACATCGTTATTCATTAGCTATAGATACATGCACACACACTTTATTTGTGACTGGCAAAAGTCATGGCTGCTTTTAGCCAAGGGACTGGAGGTTATGTTTGGAATTGGGCTTATTAGCAAACCAAAGACCAAAGTGACTAGATCAAAATAAGTTGGCCTTTAGTGTAGAAATGTGCCTGGTATTGCTTTCTGCATACAGGATGCAGGCCCTTTCAGTGATATAGAGCTTTTACATATTCTATCACTGACTTGGGCATGGGCAGTCAGGCCTTGTGGTCAGAGCAGAGGGGGTCAGACCTAGTAGTCAGAGCTAGAGTCAGAGGCCAGGAACAGCACCGAAAGTCAGAGCCAGAGTAAGGAACCAAGCAAGGGTCAGGCTGGGAACAAGACAGGATCAAGGACAGGAACAGAAAGGTTGTAGCTACAGGCATGTGCGTTGAGCAGCCAGAGATCAGTTTTTGCTGCTGGGCTTAAGAGCAGACGTGGTGACCTCCTCAGGCAACTAGGTTGAGGGATCAATCATGCAGCGCTGCTGTGGCTCAACTGTACTTATTGGCTGCCTGGAGACTGGGTAGGCTGCTAGTCCTCATTGCTGACACTGACCTTCCAGGGAGCCTGTATTGCCTGGAATTTAGGGTGAAATTTTGTGCTGTGCCTCTAAGAAATGTAAGTAGGCAGAAGTGTGCATAAGCTAAAATTCAGCCAGGACTCATGGTTTACAGCATCCTTTCCAATGTGAAAAATGCCACTGGAATCTTTAATGATCATATGTATTCATAGCCTTAATTTTATGTCCCATCTCAAATATTGTACCATAGCACCTCCAGCAACAAGTTGGGGCATTGGTATGTAAACAAATGAGTCCTGGACTTGTTCTTAACTTAAAGATGAAATATAATGTGTATTAGCGTTATAAAAAAAACAACCGCCAGAATGAAGATTTTTTCAAGAAGACTGTGTACTCCAGGCACTTGAGCATTCTTGTTACTTCAGACCTTATTTGCAGAAATACACTGACAGGTGAACAATTTGAATTGGAGCCATCAGGTGAGTGAGTTCTTGCCCTTTCAGCATAAAGCATGTTCTCCTAGGTCTGCATTTACCTGAGCATTTTCTAACCAGCGGGTTTTTTTAAATAATTATTTACAAATTAGAGTTCTAGTGAATAAACTTTCAGAGCAGGAGCACTCCATCCCTCTGCAAATATATGCAATAGATCTAATTATTTTTCTGTAAAACTACAAACACCCACCCAAATAATGACAATCATTAGAAAACATTAGGGTCTGTCACTCATAATCTCTGCCAGCCACTGATAACATTTTATTGCTGCATAGAAGGGTTGATTAAAGCTTATAATAGATTTAGTGAGGGTGAAAGATTAACAAAAAGGTATTTATGGTAGACACACTAAAACATAATATGTTCTCAGTAAACACTAAGAACACCCAGCTCCATACCGTTTATAGGAGAGGTTGCTCAAGATGTAGTTTTTCATCTGCACAATGAAACTGATAACAGGTTTCAGCATGTTGCAAAGAAGGACAAAAGGGACAAGAGCATTTTCCCTTGGGAGTCATATGACAGAACAAGCCAGGAAGTATTCTTAGCTCTCTCTCACTCACTCTCAAACACAAACACACTATGAAAAGGTTCTGTGCATTCTCTGATAGTTCTACCCCTTGGGAACCTGGCCCACAGCCCCAGTCCAAATAAATGCAGTAGACAATTAAACCAAAGGCTAGATCATGAGATAATGTTCTGCCCTGGCTAAGGAGCAGCGTATTATTGTGCTGCTTCTGGAGCAGACCAGGAGGGACATTCCTGGTTTCCCTGCTGTTCCTGGGAGGGAGTAAACAGTGGTGGGCCTTGCCCTTGCACAGTATACGCTATCCAAAGCACTGACACAGCCACACCACCGAAGGCATTGGGCAGCGAGTTCAGAGCCCTCTCCCCAACCTGTCCCTTGTGCCCATCTGTGCTGGGAGGCCAGCAGCAAAGCAGCAGCTCCCATAAGAGCATAAGGAGGTCATAGCCAGCCCACAGTTTGTCCCTAAAACGTATTTATTTTCAACCCAAGATTATGGATCATTCACAGCAATCAATTTAACAGCATGTGGCTTCTATATTCTTGAGGAAGGCTACGTGAAAGGGCAGCTTGTTCCCTTGTAAAAAATGGCTAAGCATCTAGCAACTTCCATGGAGGTCAGTAGGAGAGGCAGGATGCTCAGCACTGCTGAAAAGCAAATGATTTATTGAGGTACCTAAAACCAAGCAAAAACTTAGGCACCTATTTTTGAAAATCTTGCTCAGTATTTCTTGTGGCAGGCTAATGACAGCACTCCCCAACACAGAAGGGCCGAGGCCATGAAAACTGCTTGTCAGGAAAAAATGATCAGCTTCTTCATTGCAAAAAAACACAAGCAAAAAAAACCAACCAACCAAGTGTGAAAATAAATAACTCCACAGTACGTGTTTGTCAACAGATCTATAGACAGATACACACATACATGGTCTATAAACATTCTTTAATGTGTGCCTCGTCAGAGAGGTCAAACTGTGGTGAAGCAGAACTAGGCTGTGGTTAAGCCAAGCAGAGAACCACGGTCTGCATTCTGTGAACTTGTTTGTAAGTTACTGTCCTATGAAGTGGATGACAGATTACAGAACTGGTGAATGTGAATCAGCCTGCTGCACACGGTTCCTCAAATGCACTGTGTGGGAGACGCTCATTTTGAAGATGACTATTAGCTTCATGGTGAAAAGTGGATTTTTTGTTTTAAATGTCAAGCAATGGTCATCCAGAGAGTGAGGATTTAGAAACTAAGGTTGTTCATTATTCCAGACTGAAACCCTATTCTCTCCGGGTTTAACCATAATACTTGTGTCATATTCGCTATGTGAAGCCAGTTTCATCTTCCGAGGTGAAACTTTACAGTGATTTCTCTCTCCCTCTATCTTTCATACCAGCAAAATTAATGAAGCGTTGAGAAAAAAATCAAAATATTTCCAGACTGTTTAAAGACACACAAACCCGAACAGACGTAAACAAAAGCTTCATATTTATTTGCTGCTGTAATGAGTCAGAATAAACAAAACAGCTTTACCTGAGAAGCTGGCATCTGAAAACAAACATTGGGTTTTTGACAACAGGCAGAGTGGGTTTTTAAGTCAGAAAAACAGTACTGAGGATCAGCACAACAACACAGTGAGCCAACAACCTTTACTCATAAAGTAAGACTTACTTACCCAAGTAGTCCCACTAAAGTCAAGAAAGGGGGAGTAACATAATGCAAGTTGCCTGCTGCACATATCCCACTGAGCTGCCGGTTGAATCCTGCTCCTACAACAGCTAAATGCCCTCTAACAGCAATATTTTACTTGGAAACCATAACAAATTAGAAGTCCAGCACATGTTGGCATAACAGGCTAAATCAGAAAAGCAACACGGGGAGAGAAAAAAACTGGGGAAGACATGGATCTATACCTATCCAGTTCCAATACTCTAGCCATCACCAGGATATCTGAACACCCTGAGTGAGATCCAAGATGAGGACTTTGCCACTGGTACAGCAGAGAGGATAAATGGAATCATGAAAGAGACTACCAAAATCCTGGCTGTTATTATGGAGCCCAAATCACTCTATAGCATGCTATGGATGAGTTTTCTTTCTGAGTGGAGACTTTCACACAACAGCTATGGGAAGCACAGAAGCACTCTCAGATGTGGAAGAGATTTAAATCTTATTAAAAAATAGATGGCTTCTCCAAGAAAACAATTATTCTGAAGGACGGAGGAATGCACCAGAGAATTAGCTGCACTATAACAACCTCCAAGCTTTAGATTTCGTACAAAAAACAAAAATTCTGACTGCATCCTTTTCAACTCGACTCTTGCAACTATCACAACTGTGAAAGTTAGAGTACCAGGGAAATCTAGCTATAAAAGAGTCAATGTGAATTTTGCCATTGCTTTCAACAGGGCCAGGATTTCCCCCTATGCCTTTTAAATTAGAAGCTAACGTGACACAGGCTGCGGCCACAAGCAGGATCACATCCACATCACCTGGATTCAGCTGAACAGTTTCTGAGAGAAGGATTCCCCTTGTTTTCTGCAATGAAAATAAAAGATTTGCAAATCAAAGATAAAACAATTACTTCACATCAGAACAAAGCAACAAAGAGTCCTGTGGATTTACAGATCCAGACTAACATGACTACCTCTCTGATACGTCATATCAGAACTTCACTCCTGAACGTCACAGTAGCTTTTAGTCCAGCTTGGAAACTGCAGCATGGTAAGATCTGTGGTAATGCAACCTTATACCCAGCCGTCTTCAAAGTAGAGGAACAAGTGGCAATTCCAGTTGAAAAAAATAATCTAGAAACTGCAGCAAAAAATGCTAAAGATCTCACTGCTAAAACAAAACAATCTGATCCACAGAGCAATAGCCCTGAACAAAACCCAAGGAGATACTGTAAACTGTGTTTCCTCTCGCTCAAGTGTAGCAACTTTTCTTATACCTCTTGGTATCAGAGCTTCCCACTTGTGCATTTTGGGGGTGGGCACATGAGGGGACAGAACAGGATCCTCTGTATTCATTAGAACCTGATGCAGCTTTTTAAAAGAGATCTGGGGTGAAATCTAGGCTCCCTATATGTCAATGGCAAAATTCTACTGATTTCAATTGAGCCAGGATTTCACAATTTCACCTTCGGAGTCTAATCCAACATCCACTGAAGGCAATGGGAGTCCTTTCCACAGTGCTCTGGAACAAGGCCTAAATTAGGAAATTATTACTCTTGCTATATAACCAGGACTTCCACCATTTTCTCTAGAAACCTGCAGACATCAGGAGAGTTTTCTTTACTTATGAATCAGTTTGGTTTTCTACAGAGTGATGCCCATGCCATGTAACCAAATCAGTAACCCAATATTTTTTTGTTAGTGGCCAGACATCATTTTACAGCAGAGCTTCTAACTTAAGAGAGAAATTACTGATTGGCATCTATTAACTATTGATCATGGTCGTATTCTCTAGGAAAAGTGGTAGACTTTGGTAATCTTTACACCTAACTAGCCTGCAAGAAGAAACAAATACCATACAGGGAGAGTTATTACTGGTATCAGATTTTCAATATCACCAGCCTCAAGAGATCAAAAATCATGAGTCAGACCCAGGGCCGGCTCCAGGCACCGGCATTCCAAGCAGGGGCGGGTCTAGGGATTTTGCTGCCCCAAGCACGGCAGGCAGGCTGCCTCCAGTGGTTTGCCTGCGGACAGTCCGCTGGTCCCACAGCTTCAGCGGACCTCCCTCAGGCACCCCGCAGGAGGTCCACTGAAGCTGCGGGACCAGCGGACCCTCCGTAGGCATACCTGCGGGAGGTCCACCGAAGCCGCGGAACCAGCGGATCCTCCGCAGGCAAGCCGCAGGAGGCAGCCTGCCTGCTGCCCTCGTGGCGCTGGGAGAACGCCCCCCCGCGGCTTGCCACCCCAAGCACACGCTTGGTGTGCAGGTGCCTGGAGCCGCCCCTGATTCCAAGCAGGTACTTGGGGCAGCAATCTGCAAGGGGCAGCAGTCCGTGTGTTTTTGCCCCCAAGCAGTGCGCCGAATTGCCGCCGCGGATGGCGGGGGCACTCCGTGTGCCCATAGGGTGGCACGCGCGTTTCCGCAGCGGCGGTAATTTGGCGGCAGCTTCTATGTTCAGCTGTCCGCTGCAGCGCAGCTTTTGTCTTCTGGCTAAAGACAGAAGCTGCCACCGAATTGCCACCGCCACAGAAAAGCGTGTGCTGCCCTAACGGCGCATGGACTACCCGGGCATCCGCAGCGGCAATTCGGCGCACTGCTTGGGGCGGCGAAAACAGTAGAGCCGGCCCTGGTCAGACCCCAAAAAATCATGAGATTGTCCCCTCATGCCCAGCAAAACATGAGATTAAAAAAAAAACTCTACAGTGCAGTTTTTTTGGTCTTTTTATTTTTGGTGTGATATGTCTGGGACGGAGCACATTTCAAAGTGAATAACAGAAACAACTTGACCTGGGAAGCACTAGAAGCATCCATATGTGCATTTTGGAAGTTATTTCATATGATCTCTACTTACCAACTCCTTTACCCCTTTCAGTACAGAACAGTCTAATAATCAGGAGAATAATGGAAATAAAAGGAGAAGAGACCTTCAGACTAGTACAAATTACATAATGTACCATGCCCACCTAAGAGAGCATCCGGGAATCAAGCAAGAGTGAGGAAGGTCCCAGTTATAAGATGTGGGAGAACAGAGGTTTCATCTCTCTGAGATGCTTTATTCCATAGTAATCTGTGGCAACTTTTGCAGAAAATCAAACAATGCTATCCTTCCATATGCAGTGAATTTACAAACCTAACACTTTAATCGCTACTAAAAATAGGGGAAAGGAATTGAGCTTCAAGAAAATCTAAGTTGAAGAATCTCTGTTAAGACTGGCTACATCCAAAACACTTCTTTTTAAAGTATGTCACTTGACTGTCGGATATCCTGCTAACTGAGACATCACATATAATATGTCCTGAGAATGCAACTTCTAGATGAAGCTGACTGATGAATAATTGGCAGGTGCATTCATATCAAAAAGAAACTCTACTCTGTTATACCCACGAACAGCTTGAGCTCTTTCACCCGCACGGCTCATCTCATTCCCCTCTCGTAATCAGTCATCTGAAACCAGATACCTCCCTGAATGGTGTTAAAAGTGGAATTGCCAAAGCTGACTCACTGTATTTGGGGCTGCCCCCACATATAAAACCACTTTGGTTATTGATCTAAAGATTCATGAGTCAGAGGCTAAATATAGCCCAAAGCTTAAATCCTGCTTGCTTTGTTCTTGGAATTGACACAGGGGTTCTCCACCAGGGCAGCTGCACTCTTCTTTGGCCCCTGTTTTTTCAGAATAGGCTCCAGTAAAAGTCAGAGGAGTAGAATCACAGGACTGGGAGGAACCTTGAGAGGACATCTAGTCCAGTCCCCAACACTCAAGGCAGGACTAAGTATTATCTAGACCATACCTGACAGGTATTTATCTAATCTGCTCATAAAAATCTCCAGTGATGGAGATTCCACTACCTCCCGAGATTATCCTGCTCATCCTCCCTCTCTCCCCCAGCACTCAAGTGAACCCTGAAAGCCAGGTGCAACCATTTAGGCAAACTAGGCGGCCGCCTAGGGCGCCTAGTGGTTGGGGGTGCCTAAAAGCCCGCTCAGGGGAGGAGGTGGAGTGTAGGTGAGCTGGGGCACGGGGAGGGCTGCCTGCAGTAACGAGGTGGGGGCACACATGGAAACTGCTCCCCACCCCAGATCACCTCCACTCTGCCTCCTCTGCTGAGCACACAGCCTCCATTCTAAGTCTCCTCCAATCAGCACCACAAGCCTGGGAGAATTAGAACAACCGGGCGTGCTCAGCGGAGGAGGCGGAGCTACTAGGTGGAGCTACTAGGAAGGTTTGAAAGCTAGAAGCCTCTGGTAATTGGCTGAGCCTTAACCAGTGGGCGGGGCATTCACTCAGGCCAGGGCTTTATAAAGCTGCGCACAAGCGACCAGGGAGCTTAGCGAACAGGAGCTGCTAATAGGGAGTTTTGCAAGGGAGTTCTCCAGGTGAAGGAGGAGCACATACAGCATCTGTGGGGACCGTGTGCTGTAGCTGGCAGTTGGAGGTGGAGCTACTAGGAAGGTTTGAAAGCTAGAAGCCTCTGGTAATTGGCTGAGCCTTAACCAGTGGGCGGGGCATTCACTCAGGCCAGGGCTTTATAAAGCTGCGCACAAGCGACCAGGAGCTGCTAACAGGGAGTTTTGCAAGGGAGTTTGGAAGGGGAGTAGGAAGGGAGGGGGCGTCCCTTGTCGGTCTCATCTGTGACCCATTGGTCCCCTGAACTCATAACCTGAGCCACATCAAAAACCTTTCTGTTTACAGCAAAAAGGAGTGGACAGAGAGCTGTAGACGGGAATTTGAGAGTTTGACAGAGGGAGGCATACAATGGTGAGGAGGACCCGCAACACCTGTGCCAGCACTGCTTCTGTCTCCTCCACCTGCGCCTGTAGCCAGACAGAGCACCAAAGCATGGATGCTTTTACCCAGATTCTGGTGTGGGCTTGCAAAGACTGTAATTTGCAATTTCCACTTACTGATATCCAGGCTGGGGGTGGCATCCAATGTGAAAGGTGCCTACTGGTGGAATCTCTCAGGCAACAGGTGGGAGAGCTACAGGAGGAGGTGGCCAGGCTGAGGAACATCCATGTCCATGAGCAATTCCTGGACAGTATCCATGTGGAGATAGCTGATGGTGCTGTCCCAGTTGACAGGACTACTGACACTCCAGTGGAAGAGGAGATGCCTCAGGGTGTACCTGACACAACAGTGGAGGAGGAGGCTCAGGGTGGACACAGCCAGCTGATTACTTCTAGCAGCGGGCAGTGCTCCACCGCTGCTGCAAACCCTCCTGTTGTGGTAAAAGATACAGGAGAGAAGAAATCACCCCCAACAGTTAAGGGGGTGAAGCCTCGTACCCCTAAGGCTGGGAGGTCTGCTGCCACCACTGATAAGAAACGTAGGGTAGTGGTGGTTGGAGACTCTTTGCTGAGGGGGACGGAGACACCCATCTGTCGCCCTGACCGTTCATCCCGGGAGGTATGCTGCCTGCCAGGGGCCCGTATCCGAGATGTTACAGAGGCTTTGTCGAGGATTATCCGGCCTTCTGACTACTATCCCATGCTACTCATCCATGTGGGCACAAATGATACTGCGAGGTGTGACGCTGAGCAGATCAAGAGTGACTACAGGGCTCTGGGAGTACGGGTTAAGGAGTTTGGAGCGCAGGTGGTATTCTCTTCGATTCTTCCTGTTGAAGGTAGGGGTCTGGGCAGAGACAGATGCATCGTGGAGGTGAATGCCTGGCTGCGAAGATGGTGTCGCCAGGAGGGCTTTGGCTTCCTCGACCACGGGATGCTACTTGAGGAAGGACTGCTAGGAACAGATGGCGTTCACCTTTCGAAGAGGGGAAAGGCCTTATTTGCGCACAGACTGGCTAACCTGGTAAGGAGGGCTTTAAACTAGGTTCGACGGGGACAGGTGAGCAAAGCCCACAGGTAAGTGGGGAACAAGACCTGGGAGATGGGTTGGAAACAGGAGGGAGCACGGGCTATAATGGCAGAGAGGAAGGAGGGTCAGGGCAAAGCTGGGAGGCAAAATCAAACCAGTATCTTAGATGCCTTTATACAAATGCAAGAAGTATGGGTAATAAGCAGGAAGAACTGGAAGTGCTAATAAATAAATACAACTATGACATTATTGGCATTACTGAAACTTGGTGGGATAAAACACACGACTGGAATGTTGGTGTGGATGGGTATAGTTTGCTCAGGAAGGATAGACAGGGGAAAAAGGGAGGAGGTGTTGCCTTATATATTAAAAATGTACACACTTGGACTGAGGTGGAGATGGACATAGGAGACGGAAGGGTGGAGAGTCTCTGGGTTAGGCTAAAAGGGGTAAAAAACACAGGTGATGTCGTGCTGGGAGTCTACTACAGGCCACCTAATCAGGCGGAAGAGGTGGATGAGGCTTTTTTCAAACAACTAACAAAATCATCCAAAGCCTAAGATTTGGTGGTGATGGGGGACTTCAACTATCCAGATATATGTTGGGACAATAACACCGCGGGGCACAGACTATCCAATAAGTTCCTGGACTGCATTGCAGACAACTTTTTGTTTCAGAAAGTTGAAAAAGCTACTAGGGGGGAAGCTGTTCTAGACTTGATTTTAACAAATAGGGAGGAACTTGTTGAGAATTTGAAAGTAGAAGGAAGCTTGGGTGAAAGTGATCATGAAATCATAGAATTTGCAATTCTAAGGAAGGGTAGAAGGGAGTACAGCAGAATAGAGACAATGGATTTCAGGAAGGCAGATTTTGGTAAGCTCAGAGAGCTGATAGGCAAGGTCCCATGGGAATTAAGACTGAGCGGAAAAACAACTGAGGAAAGTTGGGAGTTTTTCAAAGGGATGCTATTAAGGGCCCAAAAGCAAGTTATTCCGATGGTTAGGAAAGATAGAAAATGTGGCAAAAGACCACCTTGGCTTACCCTTGAGATCTTGCGTGACCTACAAAATAAAAAGGCGTCATATAAAAAATGGAAACTAGGTCAGATCACGAAGGATGAATATAGGCAAATAACACAGGAATGCAGAGGCAAGATTAGAAAAGCAAAGGCACAAAATGAACTCAAACTAGCTATGGGAATAAAGGGAAACAAGAAGACTTTTTATCAATACATTAGAAGCAAGAGGAAGACTAAGGACAGGGTAGGTCCACTGCTCAATGAGGAGGGGGTAACAGTAACGGGAGACTTGGAAATGGCAGAGATGCTTAATGACTTCTTTGTTTCGGTCTTCACTGAGAAGTCTGAAGGAATGTCTAGTATAGTGAATGCTTACGGGAAGAGGGTAGATTTAGAAGAGAAAATAAGGAAAGAGCAAGTTAAATATCACTTAGAAAAGTTAGATGCCTGCAAGTCACCAGGGCCTGATGAAATGCATCCTAGAATACTCAAGGAGTTAATAGAAGAGGTATCTGAGCCTCTAGCTATTATCTTTGGGAAATCATGGGAGACGGGGGAGATTCCAGAAGACTGGAAGGGGGCAAATATAGTGCCCATCTATAAAAAGGGAAATAAAAACAACCCAGGAAACTACAGACCAGTTAGTTTAACTTCTGTACCAGGGAAGATAATGGAGCAGGTAATCAAAGAAATCATCTGCAAACACTTGGAAGGTGGTAAGGTGATAGGGAATAGCCAGCATGGATTTGTAAAGAACAAATCGTGTCAAACTAATCTGATAACGTTCTTTGATAGGATAACGAGCCTTGTGGATAAGGGAGAAGCGGTGGATGTGATATATCTAGACTTCAGTAAGGCATTTGATACGGTCTCGCATGATATTCTTATAGATAAGCTAGGAAAGTACAATTTAGATGGAGCTACTATAAGGTGGGTGCATAAATGGCTGGATAACCGTACTCAGAGAGTAGTTGTTAATGGCTCCCAATCCTGCTGGAAAGGTATAACAAGTGAGGTTCCGCAGGGTTCTGTTTTGGGACCGGTTCTGTTCAATATCTTCATCAACGATTTAGATGTTGGCATAGAAAGTACGCTTATTAAGTTTGCGGACGATACCAAACTGGGAGGGATTGCAACTGCTTTGGAGGACAGGGTCAAAATTCAAAATGATCTGGACAAGTTGGAGAAATGGTCTGAGGTAAACAGGATGAAGTTCAATAAAGATAAATGCAAAGTGCTCCACTTAGGAAGGAACAATCAGTTTCACACATACAGAATGGGAAGAGACTGTCTAGGAAGGAGTATGGCAGAAAGAGATCTAGGGGTCGTAGTGGACCACAAGCTTAATATGAGTCAACAGTGTGATACTGTTGCAAAAAAAGCAAACGTGATTCTGGGATGCATTAACAGGTGTGTTGTAAACAAGACACGAGAAGTCATTCTTCCGCTTTACTCTGCGCTGGTTAGGCCTCAACTGGAGTATTGTGTCCAGTTCTGGGCACCGCATTTCAAGAAAGATGTGGAGAAATTGGAGCGGGTCCAGAGAAGAGCAACAAGAATGATTAAAGGTCTTGAGAACATGACCTATGAAGGAAGGCTGAAGGAATTGGGTTTGTTTAGTTTGGAAAAGAGAAGACTGAGAGGGGACATGATAGCAGTTTTCAGGTATCTAAAAGGGTGTCATCAGGAGGAGGGAGAAAACTTGTTCACCTTAGCCTCCAATGATAGAACAAGAAGCAATGGGCTTAAACTGCAGCAAGGGAGATTTAGGTTGGACATTAGGAAAAAGTTCCTAACTGTCAGGGTAGTTAAACACTGGAATAGATTGCCTAGGGAAGTTGTGGAATCTCCATCTCTGGAGATATTTAAGAGTAGGTTAGATAAATGTCTATCAGGGATGGTCTAGACAGTATTTGGTCCTGCCATGATGGCAGGGGACTGGACTCGATGACCTCTCGAGGTCCCTTCCAGTCCTAGAGTCTATGAGTCTATGAGGTGAGCTGGGGCAGGGTACCCAGGCGGGGTTAGCTGCCATGGTGGGGGCTCCCCAGGCGTCGTTAGCTGCCGCAGAGGGAGGGAGTCTTCCCAGGCAGGGTTAGCTGCTGCGGAGGGGGGGGGTCTCCGCAGGAGAGGTTAGCTGCCACAGAGGGGGGGGCTCTACGGGCGGGGTTAGCTGCCATGGGGTGCGGGGTTAGCAGGGGGCCCTGCTGGAAGCTGATCCAGGAACACCAGGTGCTGAAGGTTTGTCCCCCCTCACCTATCCCCTCTCCACCTGCCCCCCACCACCACACACACAGACATGAACTCCACGTTAGTGACAGCAACATACATCCAGAAGAAACCTGTGAAAGGCTCCAGCATACAAAAAGGAATTTCCAATAGCAACCAGCCAGGGTGTAGGAAGATGGGCCTTCCTTTGTCACTCTCCCTCTGACATTCTCTGCTGACAGGACCAAGGCTCAGAGATAGCCGTATCTCTTGCCTCTCTCAACCAGATTCACTTTACAAAAATCCTCCCTCAACATAGTTTAATGCTACCATCAGATGCCTGGAAGGGAAGCTGAAAGGGCAACCTTGCAGCCTCCAGACCACAGACACTCCACTTGAGCTGTTGGCTCCAGCTCATTACCACTCCAGCACCAGCTCAATCCATTTTGTTAATCCAAGAGAAGATTCAGAGGTGACTTGATCATAGTCTGTAAGTACTACATGGGGAGAAAATTTTTCTGATAGTAGACTGCTCTTTAATCTAAAGGGGGAAAGGCCCATCAAGATCTAATGGCTGCAAACTGAAGCTAGACTAATAGAGACTAGAAATACGGTGCCGCAGGGGGGGCGCCTCAGGGCAGAGTGGGGGAGCTGCCATGGGGGTGGGGAACCCCAGGGCGGGGGCTCGGGAACGGGGGAGGGTGCAAGGTGGAAGTTTCGCCTAGGGCGCAAAACATCCTTGCACCGGCCCTGCCCTTTATTCAACAGGGAGTGAAGCACCTATATTCTCCTTCCGTTAGTTACACCTTCACCTGGGGATGAAGTTGGCCCAATAGGCTGTAAAAGAATATGCATGTTATAATGCATGCACCCTTTTTATACAAAAATAAAGTATATAATCACATAATCTGCAAAAAATTCCTAAGATTACATACACATTGAAATTACACACATACAGCCCTATGTAAATAACTGCAATGTATTCCATAACTTCTGACCAAAAAAGATGAAGTTACAATAATTGTCACTTTCCATTTTATATAATTTTACAAATAAAAATGAGAGATTTGCCATTAACTAGTATTGACAATATGCATACAGTACACACATTTGTCAATTTTATTAACCTTCCAAATGAGGTATTCATAGTGTGCTAATGGCAGCATAACACATCATTACAATATTCAATGCAATTTCATGGATATTATGTATAGGGAGAAATTTTAGACTCTCTTGTCCTTACAGCTGTTAGAAAACATTTTACTTTGCAAATATCCCATTAGGGATAGACAAATGCTAAATAGCTGAATCTGAGTAGCATGAATTATGGACCCCTGCATACAGCCCTGCACCCCCAACTCCCAGACAGGAACAGGGTGCTAGTCTGCTTTTATTTATTAATTGGCTATATGGAAGGAATGCAAACAATTTGTATTGAACACTAGAGCTGATTATAATACTCTACACTTGGAGTATCTTCAAGGTTAAACAGGTGGTCTAGTAGCTAGGATGCTGGATTAGGAATCAGGAGACCTGAATTAGATTCTTGTCATGGCCACAAACTCCTCTTATGGTCCTGAGCAAGTCACTTAATTTCTCAGGTCCCCACAATACTTCCCTACCTCACAGGGACATTGGGAGGATAAAATCCATTAATGATTGTGAGATACTCATGTCTATGAACAGTCTCCAAACCTACATTCTTCTCTACATCTCCCATCAACTACTGCCTCACACCTGGGATGCACACATTATGTCTTGTCTAACTTCGCTCGCTACACTGGCTTCCCATAGAACCTTAGATCAAGTTCAAGGTCTGCCTCCTTATCTTCAAAGCACTCTATGGCCTGACCCCAAGTATCTAAAAGATCATCTAAAGCTCCAGGACAAAGTCTGTCATTGACAAATATACTCGTCTTGCACAATGGAACTTCCAACAATAATAGTAAAGTTCATCAGTGCAGGAGACAGATCCTTCTCTGGGGTGCAGTCTGAGACCTATGGAATGAACTTTCCCAAGAATTCACAGCCATCACAAACCTCACCAATTTCCACTCCATTTCATTGGCCTTGCCTTCTTCAACATTAACAGCATAGCAACAGATATATTAAAAACAAAACCAACACATATTACTCAGCCAGGACACTCCATTTCACTTGCTTCTTCCATTGGGAAGAGGATGAGAGAACGAACACCACATGATGGATGTGTAGTCACATGGCTTAATGAACTACTGGAAGATGCTCAGACACTAGGATGAGGAGTGCAGTATAAAAACCTGAATAGACTAGAATGTCTGAGTTCTTCCCTCCTTCCCCTAAGTCTTAGGGTTGGATGTGTGTCTCTTTCACTTCTTTGGTGAAGATCAACTATTACTTCAGACAACTGCTACTGCAACAGCCCCCACGCAGTTTGTTTAGCAGAGAAAACAATGATTTCTGTAACTAGCCCTGTTAGCTGCTTCTCTTTTGTTTTTTTAGACAATTGGACATGGAGTACCTTATGGAATTCTAGACTTTCTATTCATGGTACATGCTTTGGATGGTCCAGCTACACAACAGTCAGCTTGTGTTAAGTTGAATCACTCTAGTTTGCTTTTCTCACTGTTGTTTTCATTGCCAAGGGCTGTCAAAACACATTGTCCAGCTTTGAGAGCACAGCCACACACTGTGCCATGGAGAGATACAAAATGCAGCTGATAGAAACTACATAGAAAAGTTCAACTGTTTTCCTAATCTATGAATTTTAAAAGTATTTTTTGAAACACTGAAAGCCAATTTACCCAATGTCTAATGTTCAATGTAAACATGTGGTATCAGCTGGACTACTTTTTGTCCATATTTTGAACTGAAGCAGTTTTTATATTAAGTTAATTTATCTTCTTTCCCTTTTCAGGTAGCATCTGCCTCACTTTTGCCAGCTATTTTTTGTTCTTCCAGTCATTATTTCTTTCCCATTTGTATACTTCTTAACATCTGGAATATGAGAAGATCGATCTTGTAGTGATCTCCCTTTAGGATCCATTGAGCTATCCAAGTTCTTTGCAAAAATTTGATTTTTGGGGGGTAGGATATAAAGAAGAGATAGCAATCCAAGACTACAAATAAAGCTGTCAGTCTCGCTATCATAATACAGATGTATTAAAAAATGAACGACTGTGTCTCAGATAATAGGTGGTGGAAACTGATTTAATGTTTCAAACTGTTCAACTCTGGCCAGTGCAGAACTATTTAATAACCAGGAAAAGAAACCCACTATAAAATTAACAAAAAACAAATTTCTTATCATGACTGCACCTCACTTGCATGTTTAAAAGAGAACTAATAATCTTTGACACAGAAGGAATGGAATATTTTTTAATACAATGTATTCAAAGTGTTGGGCCAATTTGGCTTATTATCATATATAAAGAATATTGGTGTCTTTTGAAAAAAAGAAGAAGTTCAACCCCATCAGCAAGTGCCAGCAAATGTAATAAAGCAGTGGCTAGTGGGTGGGTGGTGTGAAAAGGTTTCATAACCACTAACAGCCACTTTGTTGTGAACCAAACAGCTGTGAGCAAAACACAGGTGTGCTAACACAGCGAGAGCTATTCATGCCTTCTTACAGTGCACTGGCCAAGTTTGAAGAACCACAGCTGACCACATAAAGCATCAGAGACAGAAAAGGCTGCTAGTGAAATGTCCACTAGAAATGTAAACACCAGACACCACACGGACGCACATTTTTAGCACATTCTCCTCACTGCTGAAATTGAAAAGAAATGAAAGCAAACGAAATGAAAAGAAAAAAGTAATGAAAACAAATTCTATTGTGCCAAGCACAGAATATTATATCTGCAATGTTCCTTGGCTTGAAGAGTTAAGACAAAAAATTCCTTGCATGGAAAAATATGCAGGTAAAGTGTATTGCAATATGACATACCTCAAACATTCTGTGTTTATGCATAGTTTATACTGACACTTTCATTACCATTTTCTATCCAAGACAATTGTAACTGAAGGAAATTAAAAACAAATGTCTGAATCAGGTATGACACTGGCAGACCAGATGCCAGCTCATGCCAAAGTGCCCAAGTCTCAACTGAATACTGGCAAATGCATAGCTGGAATCAGTCTGGCTCATCTCTGTGTTAGTATCGTTAAAATAAGAATTCAAATTATAAGAATATATTTAGAGTTTAGACTTTATTGAATGTTTGTGAGCTGCTGCGTGCATTATTTTCACTTATAACATCTGTATCCAATATAGGCAATATCTGAGCAGTTGTATTGTGAGCATCTGTGACTGTGTAGATCACTAGATAGGAGGGAGACATCAACCCCAAATCAACTATTATGGGTTGTTAAGAGAACAAAAGAGGTTTATTGTTCTGCTTTTCACCCATTCCCATGAAGATGAGTCATGCAAATAGATTCCTCCCATCAGCTGAGTTTGCAGCTCACATGGCAAGAGAGAGTTAAAAACCCCTAGCAAGAATGAACTGATTATCTATATGCTGCTTGCACTCTGAAGGCAAAGGGTTTCTAGGCATAAGCAAGAGATCCACAGCTGCATAGCCTGGGTTGGCCCTAAAGGACATATAGAGATTGCTAAGAGGCTTCTATTGTCTTTTGAAATTTAGGATTGTAACTCATTTTGGTGCATATGTTTATCTGTTTTAACCTTATAAATACTTCTTGGGTTTCCTTTTCCTATTTAATAAATCTTTATATAGTTTATTATAGGATTGGCTACAAGCATTGTCTTTGGTATGAGATCTATGTGCAACTGACCTGCGGTAAATGGCTGGTCCTTGGGAAGTTGGAGTAACCTGAATATTGCTGTGACTCTTGGTGTAAAGGACCATCTATCACAAAAGGAACGTTCACCTGCATGGCCAGACAGATCGGAGTATTGAAGGGGACTGTCCATGACTCCATATTAAAGCTGTTATAGTGCCTGAGGAGTTTACACTTAATAATTGGCTGGTGAAATCAAAGTACAGAATTCACCACTAGTTTGGTGCATGTGCCCTGCTTCCTAACAGACTGCCCTGAGGTTGATACTCAAACTCTTGAGTCATTGAAGGCAGTATTACATAAGACATGCAGAAGGATAACAGATTCTTACTCCTCCTGGGAAACTTCCCCGATAATAAATGAGACATATTTCAATAAAGTTTGGTTAAAAGTTTAATTAGTTACCTTTAAGTGCCTCTTTTTTTCAGCAAACATTGGTGGAGCAGAAAAATCTGTTTTAAAAAGTGATTCAGAGAAAGTAATCTGAGAAAGGAATGGGAGACAAGGAGCCCTGAGTTCCAATCCTGACTATGGAAATCACGTTTGAGATATTTAAAACTGAACTCACTAGGCAAATACTGAAGCATACATTGCAGGAAAGAACAATCTTTCATTGGGAAAGGACTAGATGACCTAAGAGAGCTTTTTCATCTATAATTTCTATTATAAAAAAGCCAGTTATTCATTTAAGAAGTGCCCTTATATATTATTTTAATACCCCGGGGCTTCATACCGATAACACATCAAAAATGAATATTACAATTTATTTAAATTAGTAGAAATGTAAAAGAAAGCTTTTATAAAAGAAAAAATAGTAATGAAAATTAAATATATGGTAATCATGATACTGACCAATAGCTGAACATTTAAAATCACACAAATTATTAAAAGATGAAATCTCACATGACTCTATCTATGACACACACAAGCGCTGACTGACGCCTAAGGATTTTGGTATCCCTTGTATTCATTTCTGCTTTTAAGCTAAAACTTTCATAAATGGAAGTAGTGAAGGTAAAGTTTGAGATTAAGCTGTTGTGTTACTAGTAAAACTAATGATGAAATTACTCTTTCCAGATAGAACATCTTGCATTTCTTAAAAGACTGTTTGCTAAAGCAAAGCTGAGAATCCTCTTTTTCAGAACACCCAATTTCAAAGGCATTTAAATATCGAACCACAACTCTGCAGAACTTTGTTTTCAGCAGATGTAGGGCCCCAGTAAAACAGTTACTAATGTGAAACAGCAGCGATAAAGACACCTAGATGGCTGACTGCGTACATTCTTTGTCTCCCAGCAGTGGAGACCTAGATGTGTATCTATCCAACGTTCTGAGTGTGGCTGCTCCACTCCTTTTAGCCAGCAGCTAGTGGTCAGCATCACAGAACCACACTTAAGAAAGTATCATGCACAGGGCTTGCTGGTTTTGTACTATGGCTAGTATCTGGGTCAAACTGAACATCCTCATCTCCCCACTCTGCAAAAATAGATTAGATATTTTTATCACTGTTATCACTCTTCACTAAGACAGCCTCAGCTGTCGTAACAAAAAATAGCTCTAAGATTAACAAATTACATTTGTGTTTCTGATGAAGCTAATTCAAGTAAAATCCAATCTTTATTGAATTTAATGCAGCTGAAAACTAACAGACAGCTCTCTATACATCCACAGAACAAATATAATAGTGTGACAGTGGAAGTTTCCACACATAGCCCCATCAACATGCCATGACTCTGGTCTGGAGGAAACAGCTCTGGAGGTGAGCAGACAGATCAATCACCATGTCAATTCACTCCTTGGCCTCGCTCCTGAGATTCCCAACAATTAGTTGTCAAGTAATGCTGGATGTATTACAATTTGGACTGAGGCCTCCAACTCATTGCATGTAGTCCAGCAAACAGCCATCATGTAAAGTCATTCTCACCAAATAAAATTCTCCAGTAGGAAAATATTAAAGAATTTTTTGTTTTGTTTTTACCTAGCTGCCATTCTTAAATTGGTCTGGTCCAGTCATAGGTATTTATTTGTTCAATGGCAGTCTCTTGTTTTATGAAGTAGATTTTAATTTAATCATTAGCAGTTCAAGGCATACTCAAGCAAAATCAGAGTATAAAATGGTTAACAGTTTATCATCAAAAATGTCTTCCTTGTTACAGCCTAATTGATTAAAGGTGTTTTACAACTGGCTCAAAACTCCAAGAATCCTGGGCTAAATTCCTATAAAACTCACTAATTTCCTTAGAGCAACACCCTCTACCCAACAAACCCCCTTTCTTTCCAACAAACCCCAGTATTCGATCCTTGAAGTAGCTTTGAAAAAGAGTTCCTCCCCACCCTTTCTGCCTTGTAACAGTCCTTTACCACCTGAATTATAGCCATGCAGTCCTGTCTAAGGCTATGTCCAGACTACTCGCCGTATCGGCGGGTTAAAATCGATTGCTCAGGGATCGATATATCGCGTCTCATCTAGATGCGATATATCGATCCCCGAGCGTGCTTATATCGATTCTGGAACTCCATCAACCCCAACGGAGTTCCGGAATCAACAGGGGGAGCCGCGGACATTGATCCCGCGCGGTGAGGACGGGTGAGTAATCCGATCTTAGATATTCGACTTCAGCTACGTTATTCACGTAGCTGAAGTTGCGTATCTAAGATTGATTTCCCCCCGTAGTGTGGACCAGCCCTAATATCTTGCATTCTCCAAAGGGGGCCACCTGGTGACATGGCAATTTGGGTGAAAATAATCCTGAAGTGACAGATTTCAGGATTCTAGGGAAAGGAAGGAGCGAGAACAACAGAATAAAAGCAATAGATTTCAAAGAACAGATTTTAACAAACTCAGAGAACTGTTAGATAAGATCCTATGGGAAGAAAATCTAAGGGATGAAGGAGTTCAGGAGAGCTGGCAGTTTCTCAAAGAAACAATATTAAGAGCACTACAGCAAACTATCCTGCTGTGAAGGAAAGATAGGAAGGAAAGATAGGAAGTAAAAGGCCAATATGGCTCCATCAGGAGCTCTTTAATGACCTGAAAATCAAAAAGGAATTCTACAAAAAGTAGAAACATGAACAAATTGTTAAGGATAAATAATAATAAAAAAAATAGCACAAGTGTGTAGGGAGAAAGTCCAAAGGCTTATGGCACAAAACGAGTTACACCTAGCAAGGGACATAAAAGGCAACAAGAAGAGGTTTTATAAATACATTAGGGCACAAGATAGATGAAGGAAAGTGCAGGGAAGGGAAGGAGAGCTAACAGCAAATGACATCAAGACATCAGTTTAATGCCTATTTTGCTTCAGTATTCACTAAAAAAAAGTTGTGTGTGACCAAATGCTTAATATAATTAATATTAACAAGGGGAAAGGAACAAAAGCCAGAATAGAGAAAGAACAGGTTAAAGAATATTTACTAAGTTAGATGTATTCAAATCAGCAGAGCCTGACAAAGTTCACCTAGGATACTTCAGAAGCTAGGTGAAGCAATCTCAGAACTGTTAGCAATTATCTTTGAGAAGTTATGGAGGAATAGAGAAGGGCAAATATAGTATCTATCTTTTTTAAAAAAGAACAAAGAGGATCCAAGGAATTATAGACCAGTCAGCCTAACTTTGATACCTGGAAAAATACTGGAACAAATTATTAAATAATCATCTTATGAGCACCTAGAGGATAATAAGGTAATAAGTAATAACCTACATGGATTTGTCAAGAACATATCATACCAAACCAACCTCAATTCCTTCTTTGACAGGATTCCAGGCCTACTGGGTGTAGGAAGCAGTAGAGGTAATAAGTCTTGATGTTAGTAATGCTTTTTACACAATATCACATGACATTCTCATAAGCAAACCGGGGAAATGTGGTTTAGATGACATTAGGATGAGAAGGGTGCATAGCTGGTTGAAAGACAGTACTCAAAGAGTTGTTATAAACGGTTTGCTGTCAAACTGGGATGTTGTATCCAGTGGCGTCACACAGAGGTCTATTGTCATTAATAATGTGGATAATGGAATGAAGAGTAGGCTTATAAAATGTATGTATAAAATTCATTAAAGACAAGTGCAAAATACTACATATAAGAAAAAAATCAAATGCACAATTACAAAATGAGAAATAATTGGCTGACAAGAACGTAGGGGTTACAGTAGATCACAAATTGGAGATGAGGGAACAATGTGATGCAGTTGCAAAAAAAGCTAATATTCCAAGTATTATGCACAGGAGTATTGTATATAAAGCATGGGAGGTGATTGACCCACTCGGCACTGGTGAGGCCTCAGCAGGAGTAATATGTCTAGTTTTTGGCACCACATTTAAGATGTGGACAAATTGAAGAGGGTCCAGAGGAGAGCAACAAAAAATATACAAGGTTTAGAAAACCAGACCTACTAGGAAAAGTTTAAAAACTAAGCATGTTTAGTCTTGAGAAAAGACTCAGAGGGACCTGATAATAGTCTTTAAATATGTTCAGGGTGGTTACAGAGCGGACAGTGATTAGTTGTTCTCTATGTCCGCTGAAGATAGGATCATCAGCTTGTTCTGCTGCAAGGGAGATTTAGGTCAGATATGGAGGAAAAACTTTATAACTATAAGTGTAGGAAAGTACTAAAATAAGTTCCCAAGTAAGGTTTTAGAATCCCTGTCACTGGCGGTTTTTAAGAATGGGTTGGACTAACATTTATCAGGGAGGGTCTAGGTATACTTGGTCCTGTCTCACTATGGGGGGCTGAACTAGATGCAGGGGCAGATCTAGCTATTTTGCTGCCCCAAGCATGGCAGGCAGGCTGCCTTCAGCAGCTTGCCTGCGGGAGGTCCCCTATCCCGTGGATTTGGCGGCAGCCTGCGGGAGGTCTGCCGAAGCCACAGGACCAGCAGACCCTCTGCAGGCATGCCGCTGAAGGCAACCTGCCTGCCGCCCTCGCAGCAACCGGCAGAGCGCCCCCCATGGCTTGTCGCCCCAGGCACGCGCTTGGCGAGCTGGTACCTGGAGCCGCCCGACTAGATGATCTCTCAAGGTTCCTTCAGCCCTATATTGTTATGATTCTACAATGCATAGCCCATTTATCCAACACCCCACTCCTGAAAGGCTCTTCTGGGGACTGAGGGGTTCCTAAGTCAATCTGGCATCGGGGACAGAATGAGTTGCTACTCTCACTGATGTCTCCTCTTCATTGAGCCTGCAGATTGAAACATCCCAGACTGTGCAAGCAGTTTGCAGGGAAATGTGACGTAAATGCTCAGTTGAACCCTATGCTCATGTTGGTACCTAGACTTTTGGCTTCCCTAACTTATCAAAAACATACCCATCCACTCATGTAAAGACAGCAGATTGCTACCTCGTGTAAATTGATACAGCTGCACTGAAGTCAGTGAAGCACCTGCTGTTTACCCCAGCTAAGGATCTGACCCAAAATGTTTGTGACTAGATCTGTTAAACCATTGAGCCAGATTTTCCCTTTACACTAATTTTATAATTTCTGTGTAGTTACACTGACAGAAAACTGCTGTAAATGGAATAGAGAATCGGGCCCCAAAAGCTCATGTACCTTTAGGCACAAACTTTAATGTTAACCTTCTGATCTTTAATGTTCTAATCAGTCTTTCAGAAATCCTATTTTTGTGCTTTTTCATGTGGAAATGAATGACTTGCTGTTCTTTTGTGTGATAATTTCGCTGAGTGACAATTATTACTTTGTGTCCTCAGTTGTGGAAAGGGTAGAGTTGAGATACTTCAGTTCATTCCTTTGTTCCTCACTTCTGATTTATAAATTAGATATTTTTGTCCTTATAAACAGAGTGAAAGAAAAAAGATGTAAGATCATTAACCTCACCTAAATATTAATATATACATTCAGTACCAATCTCAAGCAAAAGTAAAAACTTGCAACTATTATTATTCCTTCAAAATGATTTTGGTTCTTTCCTGATTTTGTATCAGAACCAAATTCTACCTTTTAACTTTTTTTCCATGTGTCAGTGGGATTTGCATATGTGGATCAAGGATAGAAACTGGTCATAGTAACCTCTCCAACAGAAATAAAGATTACATTGCATAGAAATAGATATCTCCAGTCTACAAACAAAATTTCTTTTTATTCCAGAACTGTAATTTTAAGATTTCTTTAGAGAATTCCTTCTAATAGACTAGACCATCGATTAATATAAATCATATGAAAATAAATGTATGATTATTATAGTGCCTTTAACAATAAAGTAGTATATTAATTGGCCTCCTATGTTACATTTCCATTATTTATTGTGGTCAGTTTCATAGCAAGAGTATAACTAATGCTATTTCAAAAACCTAAAGCCCAGTTAACACTAATATGCACAAGCATGCTAATTGTTTCTTAGATGTGGATTAGCTTCAAATGAGAAAACATGAAGAAATAATACCAACTGTAGAAAACAACAGTTATTTAAAGTAAATTGTAGACAGTGATATTGCCAAAATTCTGTAAGGCCTTCATCACAGTGAGGGGCGAATGGCTGGTTTATTAAACCTGTGCTATTAGCTTTTTAGATTCTTTTCCCACTGCCCACGTGTTCAGTTTTACTCAACAACAAGCCCTATTGTACCTTATTTTCCTTTTGAAGTAAAGCCTATATTGGTGAGAACAATCACAAAGATGACACTTAGAAAAAAGCAACATGATTTGAACAGCTGTAGACAGTCGGTTATTTATCAGAAATTTTAGCAAAGGCCAAACGGAAAAGTGGCAGTTCAGTAAAGAACTAGATAGCAAGTACTGCCCTAGCACAACTGTTCCACAAGATGAGAAAGTTACAAAATGAGAAAGTAAACATTCTACTGTATTCTAGCAAAGAGGATGAGAAGATACGTTTTCCCCCCTGAACACTTGAAAGTGGCAAATTCAGTTCCACTTAAACACAAAAAAATCAACTTTGAAACAATGTTGCAGTTGTGAATCTAAATATACAAGTTCATCTTCTCAGCATGCCATTAACTTGCCTATATTGTACAGACAGTGTAAAGTTATACATATGCACCAGATCCTCAACTGGTGTAAGTCAGCATTGCTCCATTAACTTCAAAATTATTGGTGGAGTTGCATTGTCAGGATGCTCAGGAGAGCCCGAAAGCTGACACAGGACCTGTCCTCTCAGTGATTCACAAATTTTGGGGGAAACCATGCAACAAAACTCTTCCTTAAATAGAGAGATTGGGGAAAACTCACAAGGAGAATCCTCATGGAGTGTTCCTAGCTATCCTTCTTGATCCCATCCTGTGAGAATTTCTGAAGAAAGGACCCTCTACTATTCAATAAGGGACAATTTGCCATAGTCAGCTGATCAGTTTATGAATTATACCATCTCTCTGAGATCCAAAGCAGAGCCCCAAAGAAATAAACACACAAGCATAGATGGTGGATATGTTTCTAAGCTTTTAGTTAGAACATCATATGCAATAAAAAAGATCCATAGTTCTAGCTGTTAATACAAAATGTATAAACTATTGAAGGAGGAACTTTCAACCATTTCATTCCTACATTTATCTTTTCTTTTGAAAAAATTCACATTTCCAGAAATCACAGAGTGCTGCAGCTATAAAATGGAACCCTCTTTTTGGCTGCATCTGTAAAAGATCAAAAAAACATGATGCACTAACCAACAAAAAAAATAAAATAAAATAAAATAATAAAATTTTAAAAAGCTTGAAGCTGTGCATTTGTGAAGACCATAAAGTATAACTGAAACTGGTTTGGAAATTCAGCTATCAATAACTTTCCTTCTGACTGGAGCATCTCAGCATGTGAATAAACCCTCAAATAATACAAAATTGATATAATAAATATTAGTATAAATCCAACAAGTTTTTCACCAAATTTGATTAGAACTGACCCTTCAAAAACTGCTCTCCAAAACTCCAAAGTGTTGTATTGCAGCAGATTTGTATATATTTTATCTGTTTCAATTCAATTCCACCATAAACCCTTTTCTTATTAAGAGAAAAGGATTAGCATATATGATGTGGACAGGTGGTTACAGAACTTGACTGTATGAAATGTGATAGGCTAAATCCCATTTACACTAATTACATCCACAGCAGCACTGGCACATACAACTTCATGTGTGTTTTAGCTCTGAGCTTTAAAACATATTAGTTTAATGTTAACTTAGGACATCTGTGTCTTTATCTGGAATAAGCCAAAGCACTTTTTTCCCAAGCTATTTGTTCTTTCCCATCAGCAGCTCATTAGAGACTTCAACGTGTGTTTTCATGTGCAAAGCTAGAGCCAGTTGACAAATGTAGGCTGCAAAACAGAAGAGAAATAAGATATTAAAGGACTGATTATTGGTGAAACAACATGTACAGTTACATAATATAATTTGCGAGTAATTATTTCACTCCCAAATATTTCATAATAAATGCTACCCAAGAAATATTAACCCCAATGATATAATTAAATTTGTAAAGAGCTTTACAAATTTGATTATGGCATTGGTGTTAAAATTAATTCCAGATAATTGGAAGCACTGTCTATTTTTCTACCATAGAGAATTCTGAGCAGTTTTTATGGGTCTTTACTGCTGGGTGGACATTTCTACTATATTTTTATGTTCATGTCCCTCCCATGAAAGAAAAACATTTTGAGTTAAGCTATTCACCCTCATAAAAAATACTGAGCAAGTTCTTGGAGAGTGTTTTTGCTAATATCTATTATTTGAGAAGGCCCAAAAGTAGAAATAGTGCCTGCCCCTAAGAGCTACCAATGTATATTTTAAGCATAACACACAAGTGGAGGTGACAAAGAGTAAGGAGGACAATGAGGCAAGAAAAGACTAGGGTTATAGAAATACCATTATGTGGCTGCTCAGCCTAGGTACAGAAATATAATGATTGTTCAGCTGAAATTAAGAAATAAAAATTAAGAAAAATGGAACCTCAAGCAAATCCCACTGACATCCATGGAAAGAGCGCAGTAGACTACAATGCTTTTTTGGATCAGGCCCATAGTTAATATTCTTGGCTCACTAAACCCTAATTCACAAAGCACTTAAACCCATGCTTCAATCCCATTGAAGTCAGTGGGCCTTAAGCATCTGTTCAGGTGCCTTGCTGAATTGGGCCATAATATTGGCATGATGGAAGAGATGAATTTTTGGGAGGTACATAGGTGGAAGATTTGAACACTGGAAAACACTGCAATGCTGGAAGACACACACTTTCTTGGGTAGCATTTAAGAACACTTTGAAAATAAATCTCTTACCAAAACTCCATATCTCCCCCTTCCCAACTACAGTATTATCCACCACTCCACAGATTTTATTTTGAAAACTTAAAAAAAAAATCTTTACCCGATTAAGACAAGAGTCATATGATCAGCCATATCTGACCGCAATAATGTAAGGAAGCAAATGGCTTAGCCCTTGATAGTTTCTATTATCTTGCAGCCCAATGTTGATCTTAGAAGTAGTAAGCCATTTTACCTACCTAGAGCATGAGATGTGCAATGCTGGTACCACCATGCTAGGTATCAAGCAACAGAGAAAACAATTTTCACAATCTAGAAAAGATTTGAAAAAATAGCACAATTGACACCGACACAGAATATTTTTTTTTGTTAACACAGCATCATGGCTGTCCTCCTTTATGGAGCAGAGTCATGGAAATCTACAAAAGAAATCAATTAGAAGATTAATTCATTCCAAAGTAAATGCCGATGGAAAATCTTCAGAGTCCATTGTAAAGAATTTCTGATGTTGCAAGAAACTCTAAGAACAACTCAATGTAAAGTATCACACAGGGTAAGAAGGTAATCATGAACATGTTTAGAACACACTTTAAGGATGCCACCCACATGACTTCCATGGCAAGTGATAATATGGACACTACCTGGAAAGAGAAAAAGAGGGCTACCTAGAGAAACATTACACAGAACAATAGAGAAAGAAACCAGATACATCAACTTGACACTCAGAACTCTGAGCAGACCAGCACAAGATCAAAATAAATGATGGAAACTGATGGACACCCTGTGACCCACAGGCGTGGGAACTAGGGGCATGGGCGTGCTGTACCCGACTCCAGATGTGGCCCCAGCCTCGGCCCCCTTACCCTTGTCTGGTCTCTCCTCCTGGAGACCCAGCCCTGGTCCCAGTCCCAGGTCTAGGGTAGATGGGGCTCGGACGGGGTAAGGGAGCTGGCTTTCAGCACCCCCACTATTAAAAGTGTTCCAGTGCCACTGCTACGCCCTTGAGTGTGTGGGAAGATAAAGAAGAATGTTGCTCTTTTCCTGCCTACTATTTTGGCATAACATCTTGCAGAAGTGCTGGCTGAAGATGAAACAGTCCTTCCTGATTGCCTCAGGTCCTAATTATATTAGCTACCTATCATGCTGCCATTGAAGTCAACTGGAGGTTTGCAATTGTTGTCAGTGGAAACAGGACCAAATCCTCTTTTTTCTTCAAAAGGATATCGAGCCTGATCCAACTCCAATGAAAAGATCAGCCTCGCTCTGATTTCTTTGTCTAAAAATCTATTTATTACTAATTTTCAAAAAATAATAAGCTATAAGACACTCTAGTTGTCTATTGTCTTTGACCCTGATTTTTAGATTCCCTTCTTTACACTGAAAAATAAATTCCGTACAGGAGAATAAAACATTAATTAAAAGGCAGGATTCCCTTGGGTTAGGTGTTAAAATATTGTCATATGAAAAAAATTATGAATCGATTTAAGTTAGCACCCTCATGGTATCTAAGAACCAATGTTTATCTATTAGCCAATATTTACTGTTTAAACTTTTTATACTGCAAAACAAATGCAATAATTCAGCTGCATCATGATTGGAATTCAGGAGCCTAATTCTGAGACCTCTTATAAACCTGAACAGTACTTATTCATACAAATGACCCCTTAAATTCTGTGGGCCTACTGACAAGAGTAAGGATAATAACACAGACGCATATTGTCTCTCTAAGCCTACGTCCACACTACAGCTTTAAATCGATATTAGTAAAATCGATTTTATAAAACAGGTTTTATAAAATCGATTTTACGCATCCACACTAGGGCACATTACTTCGGTGGTGTGCGTCCATGGTCCCAGGGTACCATCGATTTCCGGAGCGGTGCACTCTGGGTAGCTCAGTAAAAGAATAGGACCAATAACTTCGATATCCGTCCACACTAACCCTAAATCGATTTAGTAATATCGATTTTAGGGTTACTCCTTTCGTTCAGTTGGAGTACAGAAATCGATTTTAAGACCCCTTCAAATCGATTTTAAGTGCCTTGTAGTGTGGACGGTTACAGCGTTAAATCGATTTAACGCTGTTTAAATCGATTTAACGCTGTAGTGTGGACCTGGCCTAAGAATATTCTGCTATGAGTCTATGAGAGTACTTTTGAAGGGGAACATGCTATTATTTTTAACTAGCCAGATACACAAACCTGATGGCTTTTGTTTCATAAATATATTACTCATATTTCAATACGTGTTTGGAACATTCTAATACGTGGTTAGATTCTATAAAAGATCCTATCTTACTCCAAGCAGCTTGCATACAAAAAATGATCCCCTATGCTCTAGTTCAAAAAGTATTATTTTGGGGAAATTCTATGGCCTGTGTTACACAGGAGATCAGGCTACATGATCAACATTGACCCCTCTGCCCTTGGAATCTATGAATCTATGAAAGATGGTGGAGAGACTGTGGTTGTACTGCCACTTTTATTCAGATTTGGTGGAGTTGTTCAGGAATGCCACTGATTAGTAACTAAGCAGTGCAAACGGTGAATGTATATTGCTAAATTGGATTACGGCATTGTTAGTCTAAGGGGTTGTCTACACTGCTCACTGGATCGGCAGGCAGCAATTGATCCAGAGGCAGTCGATATGACGCGATAAATCAACCCGAGTGCTCTCCTGTCAACTCCTGTACTCCACCATTGTGAGAGGTGCAGGCGTTGTCGATGGGGGAGTGGCAGCAGTCAACTCACCACGGTGAAGACACCACAGTAAGTCGATCTAAGTATATCGACTTCAGCTACAAGTTGCATAACTTAGATCGATCCCTGCCCCGCCCCCCAGTGTAGACCAGGCCTTAGGGAAAAACTGCTCCCAAAAGTCACATGCTTTACTCAAATTCCTTCTCCAAGAACCGTCATCATTCAAGGCTGACCCACTGCACCCCACTACACCCACTGTGTTGCAGGGGAGCCCCTGATTTTTCCTTCACCTAAGGTATCAACAAGCCCTGACAAACCGTTAGATACTAGAGAGCATCTCCTTTTGGGGGGTTTCATTTATTAGCAGAAAATCCAACACAGAACATAAACAACATTTTCACCAGACTAGCTTAGCTGGGTGACCTGGCCATTCTTAGTCCTTGTGTCCCCTACCTGAATCTAGTGTTTGCCTCTATCCAGGCTCTCCACAGGGGTTCTCTCAGCTCCGGTCTCTACCCTGGTATCAGACCTCATGTCTCTACTGGCGTATGAGTCTTCTCTGGAGTCAAGTTCCAGAGGTGTCCATCCACTGTGACTCTTCTCCGGGGACAGCAGGTGATCCTTGCCATGCCAGGCTCCCAGCTCGTATCTGCGAATCACCCTTCCATACTCCTAGGCTGAAACTGCAGCCTTCCATCTAGCAGGCTCCCCTCTCTATGAGCAACTCTTACAGGCTCTCCATTCCAGTGGGTTCCCTGGAGAGCTCACCTTCTAGGCTTCCTGCTCAGCCCTTGGGCTCTGACCTTTCTGGGGAGTTCCTCTCTATGGAAACTTCCATCTCCCTTGAACATTCCCCAATGACTGAGCTTGGGTAACCTGTATTCGATCCAGGTGCTTGTTTACATATCAGACCCTGAGGCAGTCAATTACCCATAGGTGGGGCCTTCATAAGGCAGTCATGGGCAGACTGGGCCCTAACTCCCCATAAACGGCAGCTGCCCTGTTACAATCTCATATAGTAATTGCATTAGAGTGGTGAAATCCATATACGTCTTCATAGGACAGATAGTCTAATGAGGTTTGGGAGGAGTTTATCATAGAGATGATTGGTTTGAAAATGAGCACAAATAACAAGTTCTCTAGTGTTTGGCTTTGTTCATAACTTATGCTGCAAAGGACACTACTCTTCCCAACTTCTAATCATGGAGTTAAGAGAAGGAAAAGAATAGGTCCCTCCTTGCAATATATGCCCATCCTAGCTGCTGGTTTTGTGTTATTTCTTAAATATAAATCATTTCCGGTTTACAGTATCTTTGGGAGGAAACAGCTGAAACCACAACATTTAGATCTGGATCCAAATCTAGATTTTGAATATTCCAAAGTTCAGATATGTTTGGTGTAGGATCTGCACTGTAGTGACATCAGGAGGAGTAAAAAATATTTTTTAAAAAACCATAAAGTGTTTTTAAAAATCATTTTAATCTACTCTTGAACCACTATACACCTTAATCACAGTCATACCATTATTGTGTGGGGTCACTGCAGGGCAAAGTTAAGGTTGTTTGGATGTCTTAATTGTGCATTTCCATGACTTAACATGTTTTGATTTCTTTTAAGTGTAACCTGAGCTCTGAACGTCCAGGTCTTGAGGATAATTGCAACATACCTGTAATGTATTTTACACTTAGGTTATCAATATGTACAGTCAATCAACTCCACTGTAACATAGTTTTTTGACTTGGAATGCATAAATGTTTAATGCATATACTGCTGCTGGACTACTCTTCTCTAGGCCTCCCCAGGCAGCCAAAAGTTTAACTTGGCAGTTCTCAAGATTTGTGTGTCCCACTGTGACAGGGTGCTGAGCAGCAAGCATGTAGAATCAGCCCCCTGCCATGCCAGCCTCATTTAAGTGAATAAAGTGGCGCTGGCTGGAAAGAATCTGCCCTAATGGGGAAAGAGAGCCAGCTGCCAGCCCAATTAGCCCAGGGCTATATAAGAGGCTGGGAAGAAGGAAGAGAGAGGGGTGGAACAGAGGAGAGTGAGGGAGAGCAGGCAGAGAGAAAATCCTTCCCTCCTGGGTTCAGACACAAGGAACTCAGAGCTGAGTTCACTGTATGGTGAAAAGATGGTGGGAACACAGACTTGTAAATGAAAGCACCAGTGGTTTCAGAACTAGAGAGTCTCTGAGTGACTTTATCTGGGCCTAGCAGAGGCAGGAGCCAGGAGGGCCAGCTGTGCTCGGTTACACTCACCAGCAAACAAAAATCCTCAAAGATCAAAGTATCAGAGGGTAGCCGTGTTAGTCTGGATCTGTAAAAGCAGCAAAGAATCCTGTGGCACCTTATAGACTAACAGACGTTTTGGAGCATGAGCTTTTGTGGGTGAATACCCACTTCCTCAGATGCATGTAATGGAAATATCCAGGGGCAGGTATATATATGTGTGCTAGCAAGCAAGCTAGAGATAACGAGGTCAGTTCAATCAGGGAGGATGAGGCCCTGTTCTAGCAGTTGAGGTGTGAAAACCAAGAGAGGAGAAACTGGTTCTGTAATTGGCAAGCCATTCACAGTCTTTGTTCAATCCTGAGCTGATGGTGTCAAATTTGCAGATGAACTGAAGCTCAGCAGTTTCTCTTTGAAGTCTGGTCCTGAAGTTTTTTTGCTGCAGGATGGCCACCTTAAGGTCTGCTATAGTGTGGACACAAATCAGACATTAGGAATGGCAATATACAAAAACCTGTAGGAGAGCACTTCAACCTCCCTGGCCACACTATAGCAGACCTTAAGGTGGCCATCCTGCAGCAAAAAAACTTCAGGACCAGACTTCAAAGAGAAACTGCTGAGCTTCAGTTCATCTGCAAATTTGACACCATCAGCTCAGGATTGAACAAAGACTGTGAATGGCTTGCCAATTACAGAACCAGTTTCTCCTCTCTTGGTTTTCACACCTCAACTGCTAGAACAGGGCCTCATCCTCCCTGATTGAACTGACCTCGTTATCTCTAGCTTGCTTGCTAGCACACATATATATACCTGCCCCTGGATATTTCCATTACATGCATCTGAGGAAGTGGGTATTCACCCACGAAAGCTCATGCTCCAAAACGTCTGTTAGTCTATAAGGTGCCACAGGATTCTTTGCTGCTTTTAAAGATCAAAGTAATCTCTGCATATGTACTCTCCACTCCATCTGAGCACAGTGCTTGTCTTGTAATATATATACTGAGACACACTCACCCATGACTGTTTGTGGTAGCTGGGGCAAAAGTTGGCTCTGGTATGGTAACTATTGTTGTATGCTCACTGTTAAGACAGAACAATCATAGCTTGAGTTATTTGCCCTAAAATGGGGAAATAAAGGTTATTTGGGTTACAAAACAAAGCCTGTAAGACTTAACTTTTTGTGCTATATTTCTGACTTCTCTTTTCACCACAACCCCATTTTCTAAGACTTACGATAATAAAGCAATAGTCATATAACTCATACTTCTAAGAAACATGCTGTTGAGAGCAACCCATTTTACAAATTGCCAATTAGTCATGTTTGAGTAGTTACCACTACAAATTAGCTGGAGTAAAAACAAAATGTAACAGCTTTGATTTGTTCATTTTTAATCTTTAGGAACTTGATCCTGGGGAAACTGAGATTTTAAAAATACTTTGCGTACTGATTTTAAATATGGAATCTGCAAAAAAAAATTATACCCTTGTAAAAAGGCAAGATGGTCACATGTGCTTGTGCAAAGCATAGATGGCCAATCCATGTGCAGAGAGTCTCACACTGAAATTGCTTTATGGGTCACATACTTACCCTGCCATAGCTGAACCCCAAGGGATACTGCAGCTAAGCATAAAAGTTTTTCAGACACTACAATTAGGTTTAAATGGGCATATGGCAGAAGAAATCTGTTCACATGGTGGGCGGGTGGGGAGGAGGAAGAAAAGTTTATATCACAAGCAAAATTAAGAAAAATCAAGATGACAGGCTATTACTAAACTAATAGAAGGGGTGATACAAATGGAAGGAAAATGAGCTTGGGGAAGCACTTGGATGGAACATGTAAACTCTGGGGGTATGGCTATTTTTCAAAGAGAGGGATACAATGCAGATTTGACCCTCACATCATCGTCTTAGGATCACTCACTCTGGCATTTTCCACGTTCTGTGCAGTATTTTAACTACTAGGCTGCTCACATTTCTACAGAACTGTATTGATTACATTGGTCCCTGGTACATTTCTATAGGATTTTTCCATATGGGAACTTGTGTTATATGCATGAGGAACGATCTGGGAGGCCTGCTTTCAAGGTTTGCCTCCTCCTTTAGAGAGCGCACACATATGAGTGCTTCTGTGAAAGCTTTAAGCTATATGGGCCAAATCCCACTGAAATCAGTGGGAGTCTTTCTATTGACTTTATGGACTTTGGATCAGGCCCTTTATCCTGACCTTCAAATATTTGTTGGTTGGGTTTTTTTAAACTGTGCATTCTAATAACACAAGTTTAATTAAAGAGAAATATATTTACAACCTTAACTGCATCTTAAAGTTTTTTGTCTGGGACTTAAACTATACTTTAGAGATAACATATATAATTACCAAAGAAAAAAGAATGAAATCCACTATTGTTAAAGAACAAACAGCAGTTCCAGTTAACAGGGGGACGAATACAAGTTCTAGAGATGTATTGTTCTAGAAATACAGCAGGGACCATTTTCTTATTATGAAATCTGCTGTTCACTTTATGCTATGGTAGCTCTTTTGCACAGATGAGATGCATTTATATACTCTACATATGAGTCTTATCCCAGAAATGTTGCCATAGAAGGCTTTTGTATACAAGGGGTAGAAGTTTCAAAAGCACCTAGATGATTCAGGAGCCTAAGTCTGAACATCGCTTAGGTACTTTTGAAAATTTTACCCTAGAGAAGTTAGGTGTTGCAACTACTGTTACAGTCCTTTAATACACGTATAAAAAGTTTCACATCCACCACGAAAAATTCTTCTCACAGATACATAGGGGATGTGTACTACTGTTCTCATTGCATTGGTTCTGAGCAAGACTAAGCATCATAGAATATCAGGGTTGGAAGGGACCCCTGAAGATCATCTAGTCTGACCCCCTGCTCACAGCAGGACCAATCCCCAGACAGATTTTTACCTAGTTCCCCAAATGGCCCCTCAAGGATTGAACTCTCGGGTTAGCAGGCCAATGATTAAACCACTGAGCTATCCCTCCCCCCTCATCCACTACCCTATTATTCTGCATCATTGTAATGCGATGCTGCACCCAAAAGCCTTGTTTACATGGATTTTTTTTCCTTAAAATTACCCACTGCCATGGGCATGCGCGTGGCAGGGTAAACAGGGGCATGCCCAACCCTCATAATCCACATGGGCATAGAACTCCTCCAGCCTTGGGGCTGCAGCAGGGAGAGCAGGTTTCTCCAGCCCTGGCGCTGCAGTGGGGACACAGAATTCCTCTGGCCTCAGTGACAGAGGAGCTCCATCTCTTTCCCCACTGCGACCTTGGGGCTGGAGGAGCTCTGCAACCCTGCCACAGCCAAGTACCTGTGGATATATTTATTCAGATGGCTCTATGGCTCATGGATTTTTGCTGAAATGGTGAATGTAGTGCTGCTTATTTCTATGCACATGTTATAGGTGTGTGTGTTGATAATGTGTATAATGTGTGTGTTTAACATGTCCCCTCCCCCAAAATGGTGAAATTTAAATTCCTGTGCGTGCCCCACCGACTGTTACTACCACCAGTCAATAAGTTAGTGCACACAGTTTGCCAGCATTTTAACCAACATGCCATTTAAACTGGCCCTGAATAATGGTTTGGCCAAACTGGTTAAAACTACCTGGCACAAATTTCCACTGAAACATTTTTCCAAACAGAAACTGACAATTTTGTTGAACATAATCTTTCCCCAGGAAGTGTCAAGTCTTTGGCAACATTATTCAGGTTTTCATCAAAAAACCCCAAACTCAAAATTTGGTTTTGCTGAAAGTATTTGCTGCACCGGCCAAAATTTTTCACATGCGAAAAAAAGGAAACAATTTTAAAAAGTTTCAGTTTTCATTGCTGAAAACTAAAAAAAGGGATCCGTTCTTGGTTACAAGAACCTGAAAAATAATGTAATTTTTTTACTAAAATGAAGTTTTTCATTTTCATTTTCATTTACATTGTTTGCAGGAAATTCTTTCCTCCCCTTCCGCAACCTCCAACCAGTTCTAGTTTTAGCACCAACAGCTGGGTGAGGGCTCCCAATGGTGGTAGCAATAGTGTGACATTTTAAGAAAGAAGGCCTGGGCAGTCGCACGTCACAGTGGTCTGCTGAACTAGCTCAGGAGACAGTGGTGCAGTTGGCCACACTAGACATCTTCTTTCAGGTGTGCAGAGTGCATGCCAGCCACATGCAACATTTCCTGAAAGCACTGCAGGGCCTGTGGATGGTACTTATCTCCCAGTAGCCAGTGTAATGCCCCAGAACAGATGAATGATGTCAACAGTTTATAGTGTACATTTGTTCATAGTTTTGGTTTGCTGATTTTTCTGCTTCCAAGGATCCTGTCCAGCACAAAGATCCATGCATGTGTAGTGAGGGAAAGGGGCTACTCCACTTTCACAAAGGCCATGCTGGAATGTCAGGACCTACTGCTACAACCCCTATGCACCAGGTGTTGACTGCAATGAGTACCACCAACAATGGGTGGCAGTACTGAAGAAGGAAGGAGCTTGATTTTACCTTTCCATCAAAATTTTTAGATGTAATTATGTTCTATTTCCTCCTCTCTTGTTGTGTTAATGTCTTGTATTTATCACTTCCTCTCCCAAGTAATGTTGCTATGCACAGAGCGCCTCTCAATTCAGAGCTGTGGGAATAGATTAATGGAGCCGTGTGTGATTTGTACAGCACTTTGGGACCCTTCAGGGGGAAAGACACCATAGAAATGTAAGAGCATTAGCGTTATAAAGATTGTGGCTGCTCTTTCTTGGATCAGACACTTTAGATTTGTATTATGTTTCTATGTCAGAAAGGAAATATGAGCCAAAGATGAGAAAAAAGTCTGTTCTCTGAGGTCAGATTCACATTCCATACATTAAATATTGTATATTTATTATGACCCTGTTTTTCTTTTCCACTTTAATTGCCTAATTTTTTTCTGGATTGCCCCTATTAGATTCTGCTTCACTTTCTAAAGTTCAACTTTTTGTTAATTGGAGATCGGGGATTTATCAGGGGTGTGCACAGGAATTTAAATTTGACCGCTGGGGGGTGGGGGTACATTAAACACACACATTGTACACTTTAAACTATATCAACACAGACACATACATCATATACATAGAAATAAACAGCTGTACACTCACTGTTTCAATGAAAATCCATGTGCCGTGGAGCCAGCCAAATAAATGCATCCACAAGTACTTGGCTGCAGTGTGGGCACAGAACTTCTCAGCTGATTATGGTGGGGAGAAGGGGCGTAACCCTGCTTGTCCCCCCTTATGCACACCCCTTGGGATATTACATTTTAAGTTTCCACAAGGTAATAAACATGAGCAAGATTCTTTCACACCAGAAACCCAGGTTCATGAGCAATCTCAGAACTTCGGCTCCTTCAGTCACTTCAGAGACTAGGCCAGGTTATGAAAATGACACAGTTGCTCTCCACAATGGCACTGTCCTTACTAGCCTGCTCTTCAGCTCCTTCTGTCAACAGATCAGTGGCAGACCTGTAAGCAGGGCCTCAAAGAAAACCACAGATTGCATTCTCCTGGTCAAAAGGTAACTTGGGATGGTAGTTAACATGGGAGGAATGGGGAAGAAAGGAATGTGAGGAATCTAGAACATGTTGAACTTCTGATTTAAAGAGATGTCTCCCTTGCTCAAATAATTATACTATGAAGGGGTTCATTTGAAAGGGGGAAAAATACCCAAGAAAGCTAAATCTATTTCTGAATAGTCTGGGTCAGATCCTCAGGTGGTGTAAATAAGCACAGCTCCATTGACTTCACATATCAGTTTATGCCAGCTAAGGATCTGACTCTTTTTGTTGTACTTAATTTACCTTTTTTAAAAAAATAAGTCAAAATGTATGGTTTTATCTTCATGACAGATTAGGTTTAAATAATTGTAACGTTTCCTCCCTTTTATAATAGGTTTCAGCTTCATTCCATGATTAAAAAGTTTTCCATCAGGTACTTTCATTGCAGAATTACAGAAATTGGTTAGCCAAATTCTGGTGTCATTTACACGAGGGTTATGCCAGACTTTGTTTGAGTTACTCCAGATTGACTCTATTGTAAATGACAACAGAATTCGATTCAATATCCCTATGATCTGAGTCATACACACATAACATATACCTTTCTCCCCAGCATGATACCAAGTGTTCATATATTTGGTAATACTTTATATAAGCAGCCCCCTATTTTTAATTATATATATATAAAATAGGGAAATTGTTCAAAGAGGAGTTTTTTTGCTAGAAAGAGAAAAGCACTCTACACACATACTGGGACTTCTGTTTTTAAATCTCTGCACCAGTCCTGCCCCTATGAAAGGCCAAAATATGACTGACTCCAAAATCGGATCTGGCCCTTTATTGCCAGATTATGATACCCTTAGGATTTACATTAAGGAGCAATTTAGAGTCTGATCCAAAGTCCACTGAAGTCAATGGGGATCTTTCCTCTGATTTCAAGTGAGCTATGCATCAGGCTGTTACTCCACGAGTACCCCCACTGACTTCAGTTGGGCTATTCATGGCATAAATTACTATTCAGTGGGAATCAAAGTATCATAATCTAGTCCTTCGTGTTTTTAGTTGCATTCTTTCATAACTTGCAAAGCATGCCCTAAAAAGTTTTAATCAAAGATTTTTAAAGCATGATACTGTAACAAGCTACCATAAAGCATGTTCAACAGAGATTATGTAGATATAAAATTTTAACAGTGAGAGTAATTAACCATCGGAACAGCTTACCAAGGGTCACAGTGAATTCTCCATCACTGACAATTTTTAAATCAAGATTGGATGTTTTCTGCAAGATCTACTCTAGGAATTACTTTGGGGGAAGTTCTATGGCTTGTGTTATATAAGAGGCCGGACTAGATGAGCACAATGGTCCCTTCTGGCCTTGGAATCTATGAATCTATGTTATTAAATAAAACAATATATAAGATGTTATTTAAATTATTACAAAGCATTAAGTGTCATACTTAATAAACACTAACCCCAGGATGTTTAAATGGAACCCTGATGGACACTTAGCAAAAAATAATTTTAAAATGCAGAACATATGTAGAGAGCATCCACTGTTTTTTTTTCCTGAAAAAAAGACACTGCTTGTGCCAGACACTGACACCCTTCAAGTTCTCATAGTGCTAGGGTAGCTATACTTTAATATAGTATACTATGTGCACAACCTTCTCACAGTTAAATCTGGGCCAGAAGTGTAGGGGGCGGGGAAAACAACAACCTAAGCCAACATATTTAGGAATTCTAGGCTGCTGGTTATTAAAGTGCCCTTCGCTCACCTGCTACATCCAAATCAAAAGGCCGTGATTGGTGTTTAGTCTTGTAAACTGGTATTGTGTGTGCAGTGGGCAGCTGGAGCCCTCTGAGAATCTTCACTTGTCAGAGATGAATCAATCATCTCGAAAGATGTCAGCATCTGCCCAAACCATTTTATATTAGAATAAATGGCAGATGGTGGTGTTTTTATATTTAATCAGTTCCACCAAATGCAGTTTCATCTCTTATAAAACTAAAACCATCTGCAGCATGTAGGTGTATAATTCTAGTTAAATGCCCACTGTAGAACCTTTCCTCTTAAAGGTAAATTGTATGTGTTAACATTTATGGACATTAAGTACAATAAATATCAAAAGCTTTAAAAAAAACCTGCTGTGTTCTTACAAATATGTATATTACTAAAATATAAATATTTTATACCAGAGGTCTATGCTTAATACCTGTTTTAGATTCTTGTTATTTATGTAATTACTCAAATTTGATAGCATGAAAATACTTTCTGTGAAAGAGATTGTTTCCCCCTTTTCTGTACAACGTTATGGACTTGGTCCCAATTTTGTAAACACTGCACAGGAGTAGCATTATTCACACGCATAGACCTACAAAAATCAATAGGACAAAACACAAATAAAGTTACTCACATCCAGAACTGTTTGCAGGATCTGGCCCTTGAAATAGAAACTCTTCAGCATATCTTTATTTTGTCACGATTTCTCTGTGCAGCAGGTTGGGCACATTGGCTAAATGGCATTCAAAAAAAATTGGACACCCACAACACTAATATAAGATATCTTTTAACATACATTTGCGCAGCACCATCTGGGTGAGGTTCGACCAACTACAGGCTGGCGAGCTGATTTCAAATACAGACAGATGGAATTTTTTTTCTTATTTCTTTTTTTTCTGTGTAGAGCAGACGCACATCTTTGCACCAACTGCACTCAATACACGTTTTTCCTTAACCAAGTAGCAGTCTATGTGAGTACATAGCAATCGGGGGAGTGAGTGGGAACTACTTTAACATACTGGACTCTGCTCAGGCTTATGCTACTAATGCAGCCATCTCTAATGCCTAGAAGTTCCCTCTTTCCCATGAAACATCTATTGTGAGTTGCAAAAAGATAAAATGATTAGTTCACAGCAAATTACTAAGTGTATATCTAGTTATTCTGTATTTCTACAGCCTTGGAAGCTGACCTAAAAAATAAAAACCTGCCGTAGATTTGGGAAATATATACATATATAGCTATGCTGTCAAAACCTGAAGGGCTGTAAGAGTGATTAAGATTTTCCTTGCAGTGGTGACAAACATAGCATAATTCAGTGGTTCTCAAACTTTTGTACTGGTGACCCCTTTCACATAGCAAGTCTCTGAGTATGAGCCCTCCTCCACACAAATAAATTAAAAATACTCTTTTACATATTTAACACTTTATAAATGCTGAAGGCAAAGCGGGGTTTGGGGTGGAGGCTGACAGATTGAGACCCCCCCCCATTTAATAACCTTGGGACTCTCTGAGGGGTCCCAACCCCCAGTTTGAGAAGCCCTGGCATAAGGCGTGTGTGTGCTATTAAACAGCTGTCATATTTCACCCCAGCAGTGACTGCATTTCTGTGATTGATTAAGGAACACTGCAGACAGACAGAATACAGCAGATAGACAAAAGTGCTTTATGAATCTTTAAGTTGAAGGGTGCCCATAAAAATAAAACAATTTAAGTGACTTTCAGTATTGTTTAAAAGTTCCAGATGGATGGCTTTGGAAACTAGGCACAAAACAGTACAGGACAGGCAGTAGCAGTGCAATAACCTTAATAATGTGCCTGAGCTCTAACCTGGAGGTACACTTCTAAAGATGAGAGACTACACAGGCCTATACAATGCTTGGCCTCCCAGCCAAAAGTGCCAGTTATCAGATATTTTTTGTGATGTGAACACTTGTCTTTCAGCAATTTGGCTGAAATCAGAAATAAATACATGTATCTTCACAAGAAAATTAAAAAGTAGAAAATAATGTTATGCATGGCATGCGCTGACAGAAGACTGCACTTTAAGGACTGGGCAGCTTGGGTGATTCCAGATCCACTGCTTACCAAAAAGATCTAAATGTACAGACCCAAAACAGAGCTTATTCTCAGTTAGCATAGCTTGCAGTGCCTAGCCTACAGTATCTAACCCCATTCCCATGGTTCTGGAGTCCAAGCATAGAATTTAGGAACCTTGTCCAAAATAACTACAAAAAACATAAATAAGCAGACCAGGGCCTGATGCAAATCACTGGCTCTGAGCCCCAAATGTTGATAAGTTCAGAGCCAGTTCCGAACTTCGCAGCCAATCTATTTTAATAAGGAGCCAAACTAAAATGTTGGCTTTAGAGATCCCTGAGTTTCATGGAACTTCCAATTCTTATCCAAACTTTAGGCCCAGTCGTGGCTAAAACTTAAAAAGGAGATTTTCTATATCATGATAGTCAGTAGGAAAATATGGAAATGTCTTTGCTTATTAGCATCCTGAATACCACTATACAACATAATACCAAATTAACTCTCGGGTATTATGACTGTTGTGGATCCAATTATAGATTTTGGTATATGCATCAAGAACACAGAGTCCTGAAATCAAAGAGTTGCCATATTGTCCAAAAGATAAATAGCTATAGCTCTACACATTAATGGCTAGTTATAAACATGTCATGCATGTAATTACTATGAGTGTGTGGAATGGGCGTGTGCAAAGTTGTTGGACTAATTTGTGCCTTTGTCTTAGTAGGCCAAGCAGTGGGGAAGGGATATAAGTCCCCCATCTCTACCCTCATGTTGGGCCTACCCCACTGTTAACAGTGGGACTGGTCCAAAGCCTAGCCCCTGATCTGTGGATACCCCATAACAAAGTGGATGGAGAAGGAATAGCGACTGGCAGGGGATGAGATGATCCCTGTCTCTGGTTTGTCCTCCTAACTGCTGGCAAAAGTACCTGACCCATAACATTGTGAGGGAGGAAGTAGCTACTCCTTGTCAAGGGCTGGCAACTCTCTTCCTCTCCCATTTGAAACAAGACAGGAGCAGAAGAAGAGTCAATTCCCTTGAGGGACTTCTTTGGAGCAATGCAGTTATTCATCATCCTTTACTCAGGGCTGAGCCTAAAGGCTCCAGCTAGCCATTCTGATTGAGTACCAACAGCGAGTTGCAGATGCTGTCACTTAAGCTACAGAAATTGGCTGCCCCATCTAGGTTAACAAAGTGGTTTCAGTTTACGGTGGTTCATGGAAAGCTTTTCTTCAGTTTCAACCCAAGTTTGTTCACAAACCCTCAACTCGCGTTTCAGTTTGACTTTCAGGGTCAAACAAGGCCCCAGACTCAAACAGTAAATCAATGAAACTGCTGAGTTTCCCCTGATAGCAACACAAAAGCGAAAACTGCCCCAAGGCCATATTTTTAGCAGACTGGAGTTATAACCAGAGGCAACTGAATCGTAACTAGAGGCAACTTGGTAGATTCCACTGAGTCACTGTTAACGTTTTGGGTCTTGTGTTCACTCCTGCACTAGACCTTTTAAAAAAAACACATTTTCAATAACTTTGTATTGTATCATACTTGCATAATGGCTGTATGTGGGACTGTGATGGGAGGTTTACTCCACACTACTCCTGATCGGGTTAAGGTGGCGCAGGAGAAGCTAATTAACCTAGTAGGCTGCACCTGAGGAGATACTTAGGCTTGATTGACAAGCCCTAATTGAAGATGAAGCCAATCTGGGCTGGAGTAGGCAGGGGCTTGTATAAAGCCAGGAAGGGAGAGCAGAGGGATGCTGCAGTAATTCACTGGGCCTAGTGAGAAGAGAAGGAGGAAATCCAGGGGGGAGCAGAAGCCCTGGAATCCTGACCCTGAGGGAAGGGGTTTAAACAGAGGGGTGGTGGAGAAGGAAACTTGCAGAGTGTGGAGTAGAAAGAAGCCCAGGGAAATAGTGACAAGGATTGAGATGGTGCAGACCTTGGCTGCTAATTGTAAGGTCTCTGGACTGGAACTCAGAGTAGTGTGAGGGCCCAGTTTCCCTACTGGCCATTGGGAAAGTGGCACAGTCTTGAATTGGAAGACTGCCTCAAAAGGCACATGGATAGCTGGTCTGCTGAGACTCTGTTATTCGAGAAAGGGAAAACTATATATTGACCTGACTGGAGGGCCAATCCATGAAAAGGAAGCACTGCAATCCCTAAAGAGCAAGAGAGGCTGTGTCATGAGCAACTGAAAGAAGTGGGCATCAGACTGGGCAGAGCTAATCCCCAGATGCAGTCACCAGAGGGTGCCCCACCAGTGGGTATCCCATGACAGGGACATTATCAGCTAAGAACAAATAATCATTTACATGGTTTCTAAAACGTCTCTGCTTAGACAATCAAAAAAAAAAGTTACCCAGAATTGCCAACCAGTTTACATTTTTCTTCAAGAATCACACAGGTGCTTCTGCAAATATTGCAAAATGTGCCTGCTTGCGCTACCTGGAAAGAATTGCTGAAATTATTTTGACTGTGAATGATGCTTTTAAGTATCTGATCTAGCTACTGCCCTCAGAGCTTTCAAAATCAGATATTTAAATTCCTCTGTTTTGGTTTTCAGGGGGCTTCAGCAGCTTGCAAAATTTGGTCATTATTAAAAACTACTTTCTGTATATAGCACTGTAAATTTATGTGTACTTTAAATCCCAAACAACATGTTCTCTAACCCTAAAAATGCTATAATTAAAGCTGGGCAAGTAATAGGTTTTTCATTTTGCTGGTGATTCTGGAAAAACAGAAAATACATTTGGGGTAAACCCAAAACCAATTTCTTTCAAATTTTTCAACAAATCAAAAAATAAAATTCATTTTTATGTGAAGTTAAACATTTTGTTTTCATTTCAGTCATTTTTAAATAAAAGTGAAGGAAATTTCTAAACCAAAAGTCATTTTGAAAATGTCAAAACAAAACACTGATTTTTTTTTCAGAAATGCGATTTGGTGAAACGGATATGAATTCACACAATTCTTTGGTGCTCCAAATCTGCATTTCAGGCCAAAAACTTGTGGAAAAAGTTTCATTTGGCTCTACTTCTAATACAAGATATCAAAGACTAGACAGAAAACAAAAGTTGAGAAAAGCCAAGGTGTGCAGAATTATTGGTGTGAAAATGTAGAAAAGATTCCTGGATGGAGACTGTTCCATACACAGAGGTAGCATGGCAAAAGGCACAAATCTGAAAATGGAGAAGGACACAAAGGGGGGAAAGTAGGGCAGCAAGATGAGAAGTAGGTAGGATCAAACTTGAAGATGAGGTCAAGAAAGCATTAGTTTGATGCAGAAAAACAGGAAGCCATTGAATAGAGGAAAAGCAAAACTATTACTAGATCACTTCATCAACCAGCCTGACAGATAGCTGTACAAACCAGAGCTTATACTCCTAATTGTACCAACTGCACAAAAAGTTTAGAATCTGCATCAACTGAGAATTCTGTTTTGTTTATGGACCAGAGCAATGTGGCAGGAGAGGTCTCTCATCTTCCGTCATTGCCTTCGTATGACATTCAGTGCACTGGCGACAGGGCCGGCGCTACCATTTAGGCAGCCTAGGCAATCGCCCCCTGAAATCAGTCGTGCCTGAGGACGGTCGGCTGCTCGCGCGGCTCCGATGGACCTCCCGCAGGCACCACTGCGGCAGCTCCACCGGAGCCGCGGGACCAGTGCACGGGGCGGCGAAATTGCCGTCCGCCTAAGGCGGTCAAACCCCTAGCGCCGGTCCTGACTGGTGGCGTTGTCCTTGTTTAAATGTAGTGCGCTTTGTGCAGCCATGTGAGGGACCCAGATGCAGAAATAACCTCTGAGTCCTGCTTTGCAAGCTAATGGAGACCAGATGCATTGTGGTCATGAACAATTTTGCCACTGGGGAGGGGAAAGAGGAGTGTGCCAACTGCTTCACTCCAACAGTATTGCTTCCCAGCCTATTTATACTGCTGAATTAACAGTCTTGTAGGGTAAATGTTTTATCTGCCCAGTTGGAAGAAGACAACTGGCAACCGTGAGGGAAGATATAGCAGGAGTAATAAGAATCATAATTCAATAATACATAGATTTAGCTATAATGAAAATGTAAGTCTCTTGCAAAACATACTTAGGAAAATGCAGCAAACATGGCAGGATAGTGCCGTAATCAGAGCTCAGAAAACCATGCCAAAATGTGCAGTTTTATCAGTCTAAGGGCAAACTATCTCCTCTGAAGATATTGGAGCTTATCTGGATTTACACTAGTACAAATGAGAGCAGACTCTGGCCCAAGATATCAATGTGGCATAACTGCTTCCTCATGCCTGCATAGTTTTTCAAAATGCTTTGCAATGGACAAACAGAACATGGAGTTCTTTCTTAATATTCTGACCAAAAAGAACACAGACAGAGCTAGGCTGGAGTTGGAAGGTGTAATTTCCAACTTGAACAGACATACCCATGCCAGCTCTGATGGAGCTAATACGCTAAAAATAGAAGTGTAGCTGCAGTGGCACGAGCAGCAGGTGGGGCTAGTCACCAAAATACATACCTAATTTTTCAGATGGGATTGTACAGCTAGTCCCTCCCACCACCACTCATGCTGCTGTGCCTATACTTCCACCTCCAAAGCAGACATGCCCTGTGATTAGCATCTGGTCAACAGTTTTACAATTAGGGACATAATCCTGCAAAGGCAGCAGTGGAAGCCCTATCTCTTAAGATGTTTAAAACTAAACACGACAAAGTGTAATGCCAACAGACCCTGGTCACCAGCAGGTGGGATTGAACCTCGGACCCTCGGAGCTTAGTGCATGAACTTCTACCACATGAGCTAAAAGCCAACTGGTTGTTAGCTAAGGCTGTAGAGCAGACTCATTTTATTTCCCTCTATCTAAGTGGTCTCGGTGCCACTAGATGGGACAGAACACCACGCCCAGGAGGTGTGTGCATTACAAAAGCACTAAAGAATACGCTGTAGGAAAAAATCCTGCATTGCCAGAGGGTGAGTTGGATGAACTAATATGTCATTGCTCTAATTTCTGAGATTTTAAAACAAATCATAAACAGTTGAGGAAATCAAGAATTAAAAATAAAGATGACTTTAAAAAAGACACTACAAACTAGCAGAAGAGAATCCTCTTGTACATAATGTGCAACTGGCCTGTGGCACTCTGCCACAAGATATCATTGAGCCCAAGGGACTAATGAGAAATTAAAAAGAACATCATCCACAGTCACACTAGATTAAAATAAGAATTTATAAGGGATATCAACCTTCATGCATCAGGGACTCAATTTAGCAGGGAGAAACTTCCTCATTGTCATGTTATTGCAGAGTTGCCCATTACAATGTTTTAGCTCTTCCTCTGCTACTGGCAACTTTTGAAGACAGACACTAAACCAAATGGACCAGTAGTCTGATCCAGGATACTAATTCCTAATATGTTGGATTGAGGTACTTCTAAAACAGAGGATACTTGAAACCTGGATTTCAACATTAAATCAACAAAGGTTTGAAATTCAGGGGTCATCCACCTATTTTATGGTGAGGTAGCCAAGTCACGTCAAGAAGTTGCAATTTGTGAGACATTCCCCTCAGTGTACCTTTTGGAGAATACAAAAAGTAGACTGGGTTTTTCAGCATACAGTGGGTATGAGATGGTGCTGTTTCTGGTCTGTATACTTCAACGTTAATGCTGAATTTTCAAGCTTCCAAATATTTGCTTTTTTAATAACTCCATATTCAGAAATTGTTTCTGTTTAATTTATATCTACTTAGAACTGTAATGGTAGCTTAGCAAAGGTCCCTAAAATCCCCCGCTATCTATTTTATCTAGTTAATAGTAGAAGTAGTTTCCAGTAATGCCTACTATGTACTAGACCCTTTCCTAATACAGATGAAAACATATCACACTGTAATTCATGCAGTCAGACTGCTGCACAGCCCACATAGCGCACTGATTTGGGCCCCAATTCCAGAAAGCACATAGACACATGTTTAACTTTCACCTCCATTTCTGTGGGACTGAAGCACGTGCTTAAAGAGAAAGCACCTGTTAAAGTGCTCTGCTGAATAGGGCTGCCCCCATGCACATACTAATGTGCTTTGCTGAATCAGGGTCCAAGAGTTGATTAAGTAGGAAATCTAATTCTAAACACAAGAAAGTGGAGTAAAATCTTAGAAGATGATTACTCTTTAGAACAGATTCTAATCTCTGATAGGCAGTGCATAACACTGAAGATGAATAAAATCTAGCATGTGTAGTAAACTGGCTTGCATGTACAAGAGTCACTTCCTGCTACCGCACAGACCATCAGGTCTGTGCACATGTTGATTGGTTCCACTCAGCAGCCGATCTAGTGAATCTGATCCTGTAGGAGGTTATGGCTTTGGAATCAAAGCTCATGAGTTCTATTTGCTATACAACCTGCATAGTGTCTGTGTATATGTGCTACCACTGATTATTACATATTCATAAGCAGAGTACTAGATATTTTGAAATAGGCTGCTGCATGCACTGTCCAGCTGAGATTAAAATTGTCATTAGTATAAATATGGGGCATTTTCTTCATCAGTCACAGAACACAAGAGATTTGTATTTAGCATTCAACACAGCAGCCCTGCAACAGGAAAAAACTGCAGGTCTCCAGGAGGTGTAATCTAGCCCTCGTCCAGACTACCACGCTGTATCAGCGGGTTAAAATCGATTGCTCGGGATCGATATATCGCGTCTAATCTAGATGCGATATATCGATCCCCGAGCACGCTTATATCGATTCCGGAACTCCATCAACCCGAACGGAGTTCCGGAATCGACACGGAGAGCCGCGGACATCGGTCCCTCGCCGTCTGGACGGGTGAGTAATTCGATCTTAGATATTCAACTTCAGCTACGTTATTCACGTAGCTGAAGTTGCGTATCTAAGATCGATTTCCCCCCCCCCAGTCTGGACGAGCCCTTAGACTAGCACTCCTCAGGTCACCAAAATGCCAATATACTGCCTCCCATAAGTACAGTACATGCTTTTGCCTCTCCTACAGCCTCCATTTGAGGAGGGAAATTACTTCTTATTCCATCACCTGTGTCTGTATGATGAAACTCATTATTACCTCTCTTCTCACGCAGTCTTCTCTACACTCAGTGTTCAGATTTCTTCTCCCCAAGGCACTACATCAGTCAAAATTATCAGCCTTCAGTCCTCACTATCCACCTCTTTGTAAATACATTCCAAAAATTATTTTTCACCGAAATGTATCAGAAAAAGTAAATATTTAATGCAATATAAAAATATCGTGTTCACAAAATGTTCAGATGTGCTCACAATCTCTTCTCTCCAAACAGGACGTTTGCAGACTTCGTGTGGACAGCCCTCATGTTTTTTCTATGCAAAATATTTGTGCCTTTTCTATATAATTAATGGGTCATTAGAGACATGTAAATGCTTTTGTTGCTTTTTCATTTCTAGTATTTTTTTCCACCTCTTCTGTTGTAACATTCTCACGTAATTTAAAATTCTTAAGTGAAATCCTCATTCCTGTTCCAGGTTGCCATAAAGGGGCCAGACAAGCCCTGGTTCTGGAGTGGAGGAGGATTCCTCTATAGAAGGCCCTGGGGAGTGGGGAGCAGACATCAAACTGCCTTTTGAGGACACTCTCACTAGTCTTTGCATAGGTGATGTGCCTGGGAGCTGGAGGTGGAAGGGGTGCATCAGAAGTGGGGGGTCACGGGCATGCAGTGCTATGGAGCGTCTGCACAGCACTGCAGCCTCGGGAAGCTGCCATAGCTTGACAGACTTCTCAGGGCTATCATACTTAACCTTGGGGCCCCAGAGCAGCCTAGGTTTGGAAGGGAACAAAGGCCACTTTAACTCCTTCCTCCGTGAGCTGTGAGTTCTGTGCTGCCATTCTTAATATTCATACATCCTTGACCTTTATTAGTAAAGGGTCCTTATCAACTTGAAATACAGTTAGTTTCAAATAATGAAAGACACCTGAGTCCTCTCACTTGAACTGACGTTCTGACACCTTTGTCTTGTATGTGTCTTATTTAGATTGTAGGCTCTTCTGGGCCAGGAACATGTCTCATCTATGTTTATACAATGCCTAGTAAATGTATAGCACTATAAAAGTTTTAGAATAATAAAAACAAATCACTTTTTGACTGCATTGTTGATACTGTTTTCATACAGGTAATTGATACTAATGCCTTTGGCCTTAGCTGAAATCTGTAGTTAAGAACAGAGGACTCTCTTGGTTGTCTCTATATCAGACCCTCAAAAAGATCCTGAAAATTTCCTTGTCTTCATGTAACATTTGCATTTTGGACACTGAAGTCATTCACATATGAGAAATGATAGCATTTAAGTGTCCTAAACACTGCAAAATGGGTTGGACCCTGGGTTACAGAGAAGGTGCTCACTTATCTGTGAGTAGGTTTGGAAAGATTAGATTTTGACTAGTAAATGCCGATAAACATCAAGTTCTCCGTATACACACACACATACACACACACACACACACCCCAAATGAAAAAATGTTTCCATCAATAATAATCAAAATTTAGAGATAGGCAAAGAAAGAAAAATTCCACTGGGTCACAGGTATATATTCTGCACTTGTTCCACGTATGCAAAATGAGTGCAAAAATATATAGTGAATATCAGCACCGCAAAATCTGGTGCTGCTCCAAAGAGATGATTTTGTTCTTAATCTGTTACCTTTAAAATCTCTATTAGATAATCATACAACAATTTCCATATTTAACTGAAAATGGACACAGACCATGATAGACTTTCCCTTTCCATCTAGGGATATGTTTTCCTCTTAATATGCAAATGTTTTCTATATGCCTATGTCCCAGTAGTTTTCCATGCAATTAATTGTTCTATCCACCCATCACCCTGGGATTAGGCTTCTAAATACACCTCTACCTTGATATAACGCTGTCCTCAGGAGCCAAAAAATCTTACCACGTTATATAAAAGCAGCAAAGAATCCTGTGGCACCTTATAGACTAACAGACGTTTTGGAGCATGAGCTTTCGTGGGTGAATACCCACTTCTTCAGATGCAGCATTCACCCACAAAAGCTCATGCTCCAAAACGTCTGTTAGTCTATAAGGTGCCACAGGATTCTTTGCTGCTTTTACAGATCCAGACTAACACGGCTACCCCTCTGATACTTAACACGTTATAGGTGAAACTGCATTATATCGAACTTGCTTTGATCCACCAGAGTGCGCAGCCCTGCCCCCCCGGAGCACTGCTTTACCGTGTTACATCTGAATTCGTCTTTTATCTGGTCACATTATATAGAGGTAGAGGTGTATTAAACTTATAACTTGAGAAAAACTAGTGATGATAAAGCCAAATTCTGCCCTTGATGACATACAAGTGCACCTCCATCTATTCAGCAATCTAGCCAAAAATTTGCTGATCAAAAGTATAGCAATTCTAAGGACTGCTTCATAACATATATTTAAAAAAACATGTTTTAAATGTGACTATGACACTGTGTATCAAAGCTGGTAGCATTCATTAAATCATGCAGATATCTATTGTGTGAATGTGCCACTGATAGTCAATCTGATTCTCTAATATTCTTTGGATGCAATGTATTGGATTTTTTCATCATTCCCTCTGCATGTAAATTGATCCTCTGCACTGAAGCAGTACTATTTAAAACAAAAGGGTTTGATTTATAGCCAGTCTCTACCCTCATAAATCACACCTGCAGTGTGGTGCTCTGGGCTCCCTGTGTTCTGCCAGCATTTACTTCTTATAAATGATTTGGGTTTACCTCCCATTGTGATGGAGCCTAATACAATCACATTCTTCTCTCCCAGCATTCACTCTTGCTGTTGCTCATTCTTCCCACTGGGAATTCAGACCTAGTTTTTGCAAGCATGTCAGTTTTGGGGTCGGTTTTTTTAATAAGGTAAGGAATGATGAATTAAAAATGTGTTTCTATGCTGTAGCTCTTTCTATCCCTAGACATATTATGCTGTGGAATTTTCCCTCCCCATTGACTATGCGTACATTAAAATTTCTATTTGCTTCACTAATGATTTGGAACTTAAATGGGACAGCAGCTTGAAATGTCAAAGTCTTAAAGTACTTGACCTTCAAGGTATCCCAGAGATGCTCATCAGGCAAGGTACATGTTGTTTCCTTTGTAAGAAGCTGGAATTCTCAACTTTTTAAATGATATATTTTCTAACATTAAGTATTTGACACCTGTAGTCACTGGGTCCTAGGATTTTCCTCTTCAGTTCTCAGAATTCAATCTTTGGAAGTGTCCAAAAAGGGTTTATATAACCAAAATGTATTAATTATTAAAATTTATGTTGCAGTACTGCCTAGAAGTCTCAGCTAAATTGGGACCCTTTTATTGTAAATGCTTTGCAAACATAGTGAGACAGACCTTGCCTAAAATTACTGACTGACTAAGGCTGTGATTCAGGAAAGCATCCGTGGTTCAGGGCAGCATCTAACTGAAGTCAATCTGAGTTAAGCTCAGGCTTCAAGTTAAGAACATGCTTCAGTGTTGTCCTGCATCTGGGCCTAAAAGACAAGGCACACAGGTGCTTCAGATAAATAAGTGAGTGGGGATGAAATGAAATAAGAAATATAGGATGTCTTGGAACAGACTAGCTGTGTATGCCATTCTTAGCCAACCAGTAGCAGTAATCTCAGTTTGGCACCTGCCGAGGAAATAGCATTATTATTACAACCAGAAATGTGTCCAAGCCAGAAAATTACAATTCAGACTAGATTTTAGTCACAAATGTTTATGTTCAATGCTGTTCGGCTTCAGTTTCGGAGTTTAATCCTGCAAGCTGGCAGGGCTGCACCCTTTGTTTGACTCTTTCTAAAGATGAGACCATTGTGAAATTTGGACCTGAACTGATGTTTAGAAGTCTTGATCCTGTACTCATTTACACCTCTATAAATCAGTAACACAACTGAAGTTATTGACGGTAAATTGGTGTAGAACCAGTGTAAATGGCGATCTAAATCAGTCCCCCAGTCTTTGGAGGAACGTGAACAATAAAGGTTGTCCATTGTCTGAGATTTGATTAAAATAAGTATTTGTGAAAAGGAAGATCTTAAATAGTGTTAAAATATCAGCAGTACCATACTTCCACCGCAATGAGCAGCTCAAGTTTTTGGTATCCATTTCATATCTCCAGTCTCCTGGTGTATACGATTTGAACAGGAATGAGATGAAATTGGAATGCAGTGTTGCTGTCTCGTGTAAAAATAATAGAACTGATGAAGTGCCTCCAAAGAACTTAAGTGAAGTATGATGTTTCTTCAAAGTGACTTAATTCTCTATTGGCACCAGCACTGCAAAACCAGACTTTCAGCATAAGAACAGCCATAGTGGGTCAAACCAAAGGTCCATCTAGACCAGTATCCTGTCTTCTGACAGTGGACAATGCCAGGTGCTTCAGAGGGAATAACAGA